>NW_024535002.1:0-26855 GCF_016097555.1 Gigantopelta aegis
TTATGGTATGTATAGAGGTAATAAAAAATGTAATCACATTGTGACAGGAGGACTATCCAAAGTGAGTAGTGGTGGAGTCCAATCAAAGTCAACAAAGGGTTCCAAAATTATTCTAACACTATTTGTTAGATAAATAGTGTTTTTTACAATGCGGTTTGTATTACATTGGTACCATCACTGTATTGGGTAAGTCAAAAAATTTACAAAACTGTTCATATTTATAAAGCTTATAGGAATACCACATGACTCTCTGTCACCTATATAAATGGAAATTTCAATAAATACATTATGAAATTGAAAGATCAGTACAAAGTGCAGATACGTTCACACTTACAGTTAGTAAATTAGAACAAATAAAAAAAATGGATGTACATCTACTCTATCAGACTTTATTAACATCACAATAAGACAATCTAGTGTTTGGAGCAATGAATGGGCCTCAGAAGGTATAGCTTGTGTAATTTCAAACCTAGTGGACACACTGCAGCAGTTATATATTTTTTCGTCATTGAAGGTGTGACAAATGCAATCAGTATATGAAAATACATTGATACCACAGTTACTGCTCTTCAAGACTATCAAATTGTTTCAATACAATGTCATAATGACCTGGCAAAATCAAAGTTGCTAAATCTGTAACAATACCTGAGTTAGAGTACTCAATCCATTTGATCCCTAACTAAGTTATGTTTAGGAGAGAGTTACTATTGAAGCATATCCAAGTCAAAAGTACAATTCAAGATCATATCATCTTATTGGGATGATTGTGAGTATTTAAATATGAAAATCGATTGTTAAAATTGTTCCATCTTTACTAGATACATCATTGTAAAGAGACTCATACAGGACACTGTATACAGCAATAATAATAATGTACAGATACATCATGTTAAAGAGACTCATACAGGACACTGTATACAGCAATAATAATAATGTACTTATCAATGTTTTATATTGACATACTTAGACACTGCTTTGGTTAAAATTCATACAAACTGGATAGAGTATAATGACAATGATATGAACTGTAACTATGACTTTGACAAAAAACTGTTAATACATTTCAGTAAGGGATATGAACATGTAGTTACTTAATGTACCTCTATGTACTACAATTAGGAAAAACATTGTTTTAGCACTGTACAAGTCAAATGAGAGGGTATGAAAACAGTAGGTAATGTGAATTATGAACTAAATTGTTTATATAGGCTATACTGAAGACTTGTACAAAACTCATGTACTTGGATTGGGAAACTGTAAAAACTAATAATTATCTTAATAATTTTAATAATATATCTTATATTCAATAACATATGTCTATAACTGACTGTCAAGTTGATGATAAGGTAATTAACTTGCATAATATCCTTTTATTAATTTACTTGAAAACATAGGAATGGAATGATGTTCAGAAACATGAAAAGTATAGGACTTTAGTCCCAGAAAATTGGCTGTCATCAGATGTAAGCAGTCTGTATAATGTTATACTGAATATAATTATGCCTGCACATATGTAATAGTGGATTATCTGAAAAACAATTTCAAAATTTGTCCAGAAGGTAATGTTTTATTCTGACTGCATTGATTATTACTTATAGTCTAAAATACAGCGTGACATAAAGGTGGGATAATTGATCCAACTTCATACACAATTTTAAGAGCACAAGGACATGATGCAGTCACCAACATGTCTAAGGTAATGCTCTCTACTTATACTACATAGGATTTCTTTCCAAAAGAATTAAGACTTATCACTATATGACTTTGTTCTATTCCAGTTCATTTACCACAGCATTGGATATTAATAGTAAATCAAAGCAATGTATTATAATAACTCATCACTAAAACATACACAGGTTGTTGACATAAATGCAAATACCATATATGAAATTGACAGTTTACATCAATCTTGTCCTCATATTGTAAATAACATTTGGTTAGTCCATGTATGACATCAGTGATGTTTAGGTATTACTTGTATGGACAAAAGAATCATAAGCTACCAATTTATGAATAGAGTCATTGTGATTCCAAAGTAAGAACACAAAGTTGAACACTAATGCAAACGTTTTTCTTCAATTAGAAAAAGTCATTGCACCCATGTAATATAATGGAACAGACTGTGAAGTCTTCTTGTGCATGGTATGTGGAAAACCTGTATAACATTGTACATACATTATAGGCAGAAAATATTTTGTGAACAGACAATCATAAACTAACCATGTTAGCATCTTGGGTCTATCCTTGGAGTGGTGTACAATCAAGAAAAGTAAACTAAGATACTTTTATTTGCAATTTTATAACTCACACTTCCTCCACAGTATTATACCGGTCAAGTATTGGATACTAAATACTAGGTATTTGACCTTTTGAAAAAACAAAATGATATTAACAAATCATATCTTGTTTATCAACATAGCTGTTTAGTGGCTAATATAGACAGAGAGTCACTAGAGGAGTTCCCAGAGTATATGGAAGCTCTAATAAAGCATGTTCTGCCAGGTACAAACAACAACTCTATATATTGTTTATTCTGTCTGGAAAATTGTACATGCATGCCAGGGCAAACCTATAATTGTTTTAAGCCACTTGTATCTTCTCACTAGCTTCATACTCTGGTATTCCATAGCTGTAGTTTTCCACAGACACTGTTGCTAATTATGTATATTTGTAGCTCTAGTCAGTGTTTGTCTGTGAAGTCAGTATCTTCTAAAACAGTGACGATTTTTTTCAATTATAATCTTGTTTTTTATCAAACATTTACACACACCAGAAACAGATGAACAAAACGATTACATTCCTATATCAAGGTACCTTAATTTAAGCTATTACACTTTACATTAATATGAACACATTGTTCTATTTAAAAGATCCAAGTCAAAAGTACAATATCACTGATGGTGTTCATATTTATGTTTCATCTTGTATATGTGGTTCAAAGGTATAAATATCAGACTACAAACTTAATGTATATAATAATTATTATAATTAGTTGTTATTGATGTATTCATTATTAAACTTGACAACACAATAGAACAATAGTACAAAATGAGAAGTCACCATTAATAATAAAAATAATAACTAGAATAAAATGAGTAGAAACAGAGTAGAAAAAATTATTAGTGTCATGAAAAATAAAAAAAAATTGGTCATTAGTTACAATAACAAGATAGTTTCTATGTATAAACAAAATGTGTCATTATAACAGTATTGAGTGTATTATTTATTAAAAGAAATATTAGTAGTGTAGTATGTAAATGTTAATGAATAATACCCATTGGTCTCCATACTGGAAGGGATCGAAGTTGATGGACTTGATCAATAGCTTGACTCACTAAGTCACTCTTCTTATTACCAGACAAGTAACCTACAATAATAATACAGTAATGTTAGTATTAGATATATACAGTTTATATGTCATTATAACTGTATAAATTATAATATATAAAGTGGTACATCTATGGAACTGAAATATTGACAAGTCAAGTCACTTTATTACAATTAATGATAATAGTAAAATGATATTATAAATGTATTTATATTTTGATTACTATAATAACTATATCTTTATATTTTAATATAATTTACAATGTTTAATATGTTATGATATTTACATAAATATAGTCAACAGGGACATGTGTGGTCTACTTACCATCTACAGTTATCTTAGTGAACTTGACTTGTTCCATTAAAGATGCTGTATCAGTTGGTGGTCTGTAGAACTATTGGTTGTAGTGCTGTAAGGAGATGAAGAGTAGCTTTATCAGAGACACTGTATACTGCATGATATGAACCCTGTAATTATGAGAAAATATAATAACAATCATTGTAATGTATGTACATTGTTTGGTATAGTTAAGATAGAAAATGGCTGAGTATTCAAATTATAAACAGTAAGATATTGGACATACAATATTTCATTATGTACAGTCTATCTTCTCATTACATACCTTAGCACAGACACCCAGGACTTGTTCAATATTTTTGCAAAGTGAGAAACCATCTGTGTTTGACAAATTATCAGCAATAGTATCACTTTGCGGTCCAACAATACATACTGGACGTCGATACATCACATCAGATCGTTGAACACGTTCATATACCTCATGACCAAATTGTCTTTGAGCACTAAAAATAAATTACGAGATTATAATCACAATAAGTGGATTGCATCATTAGGACATCCTTAACATGATATAAACATTGATTATATACTGAAGTATTAGTATATGTATAGAACTAATGATAGAATACAAAATGATCATTATTTGGTATATTCCTATAATTATTATAAATTTACTATCAACTACAATGTACTTACTATACAGGACTTGGTATTCTCTTTAGTTGTGTCTCCACACCAGTTCTTTCATCAACAGCCCAAGCTAACCAATAAATTTGGAGCATGGACAAATGTATTGACTACCCTAAGCAAAGAGCCTTTCTTCAGTGTCATTTCACGATTACTAGTGGGGGTGTGGTCAATAAGACTACGAGGTATAAGGAGTCCAATTGAACTTGCTCACGTACACTTAAAAATTCTATATAAAAACTAAATCAATCAATGATACTTAACACAATATAAACTTTAGTTTTAAAGGAAGGTTTCTCTTTAAAAGGGATACATCAAAAGATATGTATTTACATGTACTAAGGGAGGTTGTACTAACTCAGTGGATATGTTCATCTAGTTATTATAAGTTATAACTTACTAGCTCGGTTCTCCACTACAGTCAACTGAAGATCACCAGACACACTCTGTAAAAGTTGACTAGCATCATATAATGTCAGTCCTTGTGTGTTATGTCCATTGATGTTAAGGATTTGATCACCACTATATACCTGTAATAGAACAATAAATAATAATAAAAAAATGGTCTAGTATCAATGATTATATAATATCTAAGATAAATGTATAGTTGATCAAAGTGTTTTATACTTACTTGTGTAACATCAGCACGTATATCAGAGATAAAACACACCCACTGTTTTACCACCAATCATTTTGAAACCAAAACCATTTGGTGAGCGTGGAATGGTAACAGTCCTCTCAGAACTACAGAAGAAACCATTAATGTAATATTACTAGAACCACTATATTGTACATAATAGATGAGTAGATTAATATTGTGGACTTACTTAGGTGGTCTCATACTTAGGAGCTGGTTGATCTTAGTTTTGATGTTATCATAAACATTTTGTTCACTAGGAGTACGACGAAGCATAGCAATAGATGTTAGGCTATAATAGAAATATAAATAATAATCTTTTCCTAAGGAAATTAATCTCTCTTTCTCTCTCTCTTTCTCTTTCTCACTCCCTCTCTCATACTTCAATAGATGGCTGAGTTGGTTTCTCCATATTTGGAATGATCTTAAGAGTCATTCCATTGGCTGCTTCACTATGAAACAAATCAGAAAACTCATGTACTGACATGTTACGAACAAGACGATCCCCAACCTACAAAAGTATATATAAATTATACAAGTGAACAAAACTACTAGAGATATTATAATAATTAGTAGGTGTGGTAGTTAAAACTATGTACCTGAATGATACGATCTCCTTTTGTGGAAAATTTGAATTCTTGATTTGGTGGATAATCTTCAATGACCACAATATTGGATTCCACTCAAGACTACTACCAACTATAATAAAAAGACAATATCAGTTGATGTCAACTAACTAAGACATTGCTCCATGTACAAGTGTGTACTAAATAATCACATTATATAGTGTGGTTTAAATACCTTCTATTGCAGCATCTTGAGGTAGTTTAATACTAATAGCATCACGACTTTGACCAACATAGTCTATTGGTAGAAGAGAGGAACTCCTACGACGTTGAACCTCTGAGAAGATCATGGAAGAACAGTCTTCATCAAAAGACTAGAAAAATTATGATATATTACTTTAAGAAAACTAATTTTATAGTGGAGTGTATGACACAGATTAAAAAATTACTACATTCTAATGTATAGTGTCTATCTAGTGCTTACCATCCCAATAGCTGAGTCAGCATCACTGTGTTGATAAATGGATGCTTCTTCTGATTATAGGGTAGCTCTCCTACTTCATCTCCACTTCAGATAAAACTACCCTTGATGAACGAGGGGATGTGCTTGGTTTGAATGGTTCCTCAGGTAAATCTACATCACCATCTGAAACTGAGTCATTTTATTCAAATTGAAAGTATACTTTACCTGATATTGACTTGGTTGTCATTTCAGACCTGAGATTTTTGTGTAAACTGTAAGTTTGTTTGATCCAATTGTTTAGTTAAATCTTCTATTGGAGGTTCCTGAAGAGTGGCAGAGATCTCATTAGTAGGTGTGGTTACATCATCTTCTTCCTCATCATCTTTCTTTTCTTCTTAAACATTTTCTTTTTTGTCCTTAGTCTTATTGGATTGTACAGCAACAACAGTTGTTTGAGAACAAGTTTCCTCAGCACATTCTGTAAAGAGAGAAGGACATATAATTAACAATGATAAGAATTGTCATACATTAATATGTACCAAAGAGTAATGACATATACTTCATCAGAGTTATAATATAACCACTATTAAGTCAATAATATTACCAAAATAAGGCTGGTCATATACATACACAAAATACATACCATGTATATACAATAAACATTTACATTACCTTGAGGTGTATTACCACCTTGATCCATCATATCTAATGCATCATAATAACCAGGGACATGTTTTTCTGGCTCCTTAGGAACTGACCAGGTCACGACTAATCAACTGAGGTGGTAGAGCCATAATCTATGATATTTGAGTTACATCTTAAATAGAAAACTTGTCCTTAATTATCCTTTAATTAATTATTATGAGACTAAAGTAATGTTCTGATTACATTTGTCTGTTAATTATGAAAAGTTCTGTTATAAATTTGACATAAATACTCATTAAATAGTTGTAATGAACAATATAAGTTTCCTTAGTATATTAGTATAGATATTTTAAATACAAAAGAAAATACTATCCAATAAACAAAACTACCTTCTTAGTACAATTGTTAATAGTGTACTATGCCTTTGTGACCATAGTGTACTATGACCTTTGTGGGGACTTATATATGCTATGCATATATATGAATGACGAGGTTGACCCTGTAATCATTGATATTATTAATTCAGTGCTCACTAAGATTATCAGTAGTGGAATACAAGCCTGGCTACCATACTATTTAGGAAAACATTGCTATGAACATCAAACTATTTTGTCTGCCCATACACAAGTCTTCAAAATTCACTTTCAATGTTGTTTTTAGACACATTGTCCATCAAACTTACTTGGAATACCACATGAGAGAGTGTGGGGTTTCATCAATAGCTACTTGATAAAATGTAGTAATTTGAATTAGTTTTGATATGAAGTAGACAGATTTTCATCCTTGTGGAAGTGGTTGGTAAAAGACCAATGCCATTGAACAAACCACCACCCTGGATAGATTATAGAACATATATACATAATATATTTACTGTACTGGAGTTGTGTAACATATACTATTAAAATATGTACAAGTTAGTATCATAGCTAAGTGTACTTAGATAACACAGTAGATCAAACTCCTTTCATTAATTAACTGCAGCTTTCATTACAGCTATCCAATGTTCATTAAACTGTATTAACTAGTACATAATATAATCTCAACATGTACATTATGAAACAGGCTATATCTTATAATCTCAATATTATGTAATAATGGTGGACATTAGTTCACTTATGTACATAGTAGTGTTAGAGATGCTTTCCACAACTTCACCTTACCTCAAGGGGACTGCGGTTGGGCAGACTTTGACTTCCATGATTTCTACCAGACCATTTTGCGCAGAGAACAGGAGGATGATACAATAAATAGATTAACAACGCTTTAAGTCATAGCAACATTACCAGAATATTAAATGAAGGAGTGTGGTATATTACAGGTTAATTAATTTTACTCATCAAATTAGCTACCGTACAATTCTCTATAACACATCTACACAAGTACATGTCAGATAAAACTATATGTCTATATATATACCTGATAATATCATGACTTTTATATCTTGTTCTTGTATATTATGACTGATGTCAATTCCTCTATTATAGTTTACAGGAGAACACATTATATATACATACTATGAAGGTATTAGTTACGAAACCTGACAATAATATCGAATCAAGACTGACACACGATGATAACGGCATGGTATTAATTAAAACCACGCCCAAATTAATTAACTTGCCTAATTTGGTGGAGCTGGAATGGAACTGTCCAACCTCCTTAGCTCCACCTGTTCGTAGTATTTGAGGTAGAGAAGTAAAAATAACACATTAATATAAAAGTAGTTAAAATATAAAAATAATAATAAACAACTCAGTCAAATGTAGATAAGACAATAATTAGTTTAAAGTGTTTTCCTTGGTCATTATCTACAATAAATGAAATAAATATTATAAAAACACAGACAATGAATGAAACAATGTAAAAAAGTATCTTTATTATCAACATGTTTTATAGAAATTATAATAGTTTACATTGTTATTATATACTAATAATTAAAAAGACTTAGTAACAATAAATTATAATATATCATAATAATAGGACCTGTTTATTTATATATACATGTTATCAATTATGATACTATCTCCTTTAGGAAAGAAATACCAAAATATAATAATAGATGTTAAAACTACTAAAATATCACCTTTTAAAGTACAATTAAACAAAGTTAACAATATTATAACTCTATATTTTCTAGTAAACATCGACATTTAACATAAACTTCAAAAACTTCCAATCGAATCTCTTATTTAGAGCTTTCTTCTTTCAAGTCTTGATATATCTTAATAGAAGCAAGAAGCTTTGTTTCGAATAAGAGGTCCCTTGACAACATCTATAATTGTTTTCCAGGTTGCAGGAGTAGATTTACCACCATCCATGTTTAGCCATATTGAAGGACCTCCTCTAGTCTTCTTGATTAGATTCAGCTAAACCTTGAAGATCATATAAGATAGGCCAAGACCCCATTACCAATACTGCGCCATGATGCATCATAGCAGTGAGTTTAGTTAACAAGTCAACTCTTTCAGGCTTTTCAGCTAAACAATGTTGAATGTAACCAATTACAACAAAAAACTCGTTACTTACATAACTAGGAAAATAACTAAAAATCCTTTACAGGGCTGTCCACTCCTGGTACTATAATAAAATAAAATAATGTGACATACTTTACATTTTACCTTCAGATTCAAGAAAATTTGAAAAATTCTGTGAGTCAATGTTTATTTCTTTATCAGTCAGAGGTTGAGAGATAAATTTCCTGTAATAAACTAAAATTAACATTAACAGTATTAAAAAGATTTACTTACAAAAGGATTACGTCCAGCAAACCATCTACTGGACTGTAAGGTGTGTCTCTCAATGCAAGAGAGGTATGTAACTCTTCTTTGCAAACATAGAATTTCATTACTTCATTACTTTCAGAGTAATTACTTTGTAAATAGAGAGAAAATATCAAGGTAGGACTATATATTTGGATTTGTTATTAAAGTAATTCGTATTCAACTACATGTACTGTGTAGAAACGAAGGAAGGACTTGCGTATAGTACAAGTGTTTCATTGCTCTACTTATAGTACTTAAGTATAAATACTAGTGTAACCTGGCCCTTGTTCTGCTTGCATTTTGATTGTCATATTCTCAGATTGCAAATTATATACTAAATAACCCAGAAGTGAATCAAGGATGGTCCTCATATGTAAGGAAACCCCCAAAACACAAACTCGGGCAACCCCTACTTCTAGCCTCACATTCAAATAATACCAATTGAGGAGGAGTTCGGAATGTCTATGATGTGGCTTTCTTAGGATGCAAGGCTAATTCAACTATGTCAAACGAGTGTTGTAAAAAAGGACAGGAACAATCTTCATTGTAAAATTGAAAAATTAAAAATACACACATTGACTAATTGCCAACACACAAGCCTTCAACAATCATATATATACGGTAAATAGATATATGTGCTTCCTTGTCTATTCAAACGCATTGTTGTTAGTCCTTTCTAAAAAAAAAAATCTTTAAAAATAAAAAGTTTGAAAAAACAAACCATAGAAAAAACTAAAATAAAAATCAAAATAAATAGAAACTGTTTGTTTTATAAAATCTATCTGTAAAAATATATTAATTGAAATGTTTTTATTTTACTCAACAATGAAGGATTTGGACTCTACCACTATATTGTACATAATATGAGTAGATTAATATTGTGGACTTACTTATGGTCTCATACTAGACTGGTTATCTTAGTTTTGATGTTATCATAACATTTTGTTCACTATGATACACGAAGCATAGCAATAGAATGGAGCTATAATAGAACTATAAATAATTCTTTTCCTAAAGGAAAATTAATCCTCTTTCTCTCGCTCTCTTTTCTTTTCTCACTCCCTTCTCTCATATTCAATAATGGCTGAGTTGTTTTCTCCAATTTGGAATGAGCTTAAAGTCATTCCATTGGCTGCTTCACTAGAACAAATCCAAAAACTCATGTACTGACTGTTACGAACAAGAGGACATCCCCAACTTACAAAAGTATATATAAATTTACAAGTGAACACAACTCCTAGAATATTATAATAATTGTAGTTGTGTAAGTTAAAACTATCTACCGAATATACGATCTCCTTTGAAATTTTGAATTCTGCTTGGTGATAAAGCTCAATGACCACATATTGATTCCCACTCAACTACTACAAACTAAATCAAAAGACAATACAGTTATGTCCACTCACTAAACATTGCTCCATGTACAATGTGTACTATAATCACATTTATGTGGGGTTTAATACCTCTATTTCAGCATCTTTGAGGTATTTATACTGATATCATCACAACTTTGACCACATAGTCTATTGGGGTAGAAAGGATAACTCCTACTACTTGACCTCTGAGAAGATCATGGAGACAGTCTTCATCAAAGACTAAACAATTAGATATCTTTTTTGTATTTAAGAAAAACGATTTTCTAGTGGAGTGTATGACACAGATAAAACTTACTACATCTAATGTAGTGTCTATCTAGTGCTTACCATCCCAATAGCTGAGTCAGCATCACTGTGTTTGAATAAATGGATATCTCTACTTATTATTAGGTTGCTCTCTCTACCACCATCTCCACGTTCAGATAAACTACCCCCTTGATTACGAGGGGATTTGCAGTTGTAATGGTCTAGGATCAAAACGAGCATCACCATCTGACTGAGTCTATTTTATTCAATTGAAGTATATTTACTGATATTGACTTGTTTTGTCATTTCAGAGCTCTTAAGATTTTTGTGTAACTGTAAGTTTTTTTGTTTTGATCCCTTGTTTCTTAAATCTTCTATTGATGTTCCTGAAGATTGGGCAGAGATCTCATAGTAGGTGTGGTTTCATCATCGTTCTTCCTCTCATCTTTCTTTTCTTCTTAAACTTTTCTTTTTTTTGGTCCTTAGTCCTTCCTTGGATTGGACAGAACAACAAGTTGTTTTTGATAACAAAACTCTCAGCAATTCTGTAAAGAGGAGAAGTACTATAAGTAACAGGAGCATAATTGTCATACATTAATATGTACTCCAAGAGCTATGACTATACTTCATCAGTGTTATCATATAACCACTATTAAGTCAATAATATTACCAAATAGTGCTGGTTCACTATACATACCCCAAAAGACATACCATGTAATATAACTAAACAGTTACATTACTGAAGGTGTATACCACCTTGATCCATCATATATAATGCCATCATAAGACCCAGGGACATGTTTTTTTCTGCTCCTTAGACTGACCAGGTCCACGACTAATCAACTAAGGTGGTAGAGCCAAACTAGATACTTGATTACATCTTTATAGAAAACTTTCCTTGAATTATCCTTGAATTATTATTATGAACTAAAGTATGTTGTCTGATTACATTTTGTCTGTTATTATGAAAGTTCTGTGATAAATTTGACATAAATCCTCATTACATGTTTTTAATGAACAATAATACGTTTTCCTAGTATATTAGTATAGATATTGTTAAATACAACGAAAATACTATCGAATAAACAAACTAACCTTCTTAGTACAGATGTTAATAGTGTACGAATACCTTGTACCAAGTGGTACTATGAACCTTTGTGGTCTTATATCTCTGTGCTATATATGAATGATGAGCAGTTGACCCTGTAATCATTGTATATTATTAATTCAGTGCTCACTAAGTTAGCATGAATCAACCGGCTACCATGACTATTTTAGGAAACATGCTATGACTCAACTAATTTTCTGCCCATACACAGTTCTTCAAATTCACGTTTCATGTTGGTTTAACACATGCCGCAAACTTACTTGAATACCACTGCAGAAGTGTGTTGGTGTTTCATCAATAACTACTTGAGAAATGTATTATTTGAATTATTTTTGATATGACGTAGACAGATTTTCATCCTTCGTGAAGTTGGTTGTTAAATACCAATGCCATTGAACCACCACCCTGGATAGATTAAAACATATTACATAATTTACTGTACTGGATTGTGTAACATATACTATTAAAACATATGTACAAGTTAGTATCATATCTAAGTGTACTTTAGATAAACGTAGATCAACTCCTGTTCAGTAAGTAACCTGCAGCTGTTTCATGTAACTAGTCCAATGTCATTCAACTGTATAACTAGTACAGAATATTAATCTCAACAATGTACAGTATAAACAGGCTATATCTTCTATCTCAATATTATGGAATAATGGTGACTTAGTTTCACTTATGTACTAGGATGTTAGAGATGCTTTCACAACTTCACTTACCTCAAGGGACTGGTTGGGCAGACTTGGACTTCCATGATTTCTAACCAGACCATTTTTGCGCAGAACAGGAATGATACAATAAATAGATTACCAACGCTTTAAGTCATAGCACAGTACCATAAATATTATCAAGGGTGTTGTTATATTAAACAATGTTATTTCCTCCATCAACATAGCTTAACCAGTACAATTCTCTATACACATCTACACAATACATGGCCGATAAAACTATATATATATATACCTATATATCATGACTTTTAATTCTTGTCCCTTGGTATATTATACGATGTCAATTATCTATTCTCGTTACAGGAGACACATTATATATACATACTCTGAAGGTATTATTACAACCTGACACATTACTATCGAATCAAGACTGACAACAGACGATGATACCGACCTTAGTATTAATAACCACGCCCACATTAATTAACATTGCCTAATTTTGGGTGGAGCTGTAAATGGAACTGTCAACCTCCTTAACTCCACCCTGGCGTAGTATTTTGAGGTAGAGATAAAAATAACACATTAATAGAAATTAGTTACAAATAAAAATAATAATAAACACCGTTCAAATTTCGATAGACACTAATTCTTTTAAATGTTTGCCCTGGTCATTCTCTACAATAAATGAAAATAAAATATTATAAAAACCAGCCAATGAATGAAACAATGTCACAAAGTATTTATTATCAACATTTTTATAGATTATAATAGTTCCACTTTTTATTATATACTAATAATTAAAAAGACTTAGTAACCATAAATGATACTAATTCATAATAATATTGACCTTGTAATATTTTTATATCACATGTTATCAATTATGATACTACTCCTTTAGAAAGGTACCAATTAGATATAGATGTTAAAACTACTAAAATATCACTTTTAAAGTACAATTACCAAAGTTAACAATATTTAACTCTATATTTTCTAGTAAACATTAGAACCTTTATACTACTTCGAAATAATTCTCTTATTTAGAGCTTTTCTTCTTTAGTCTTTGATATATCTAATACAAGCAGCTTTGTTTCGAATAGATGTCCCTTTACACATCTATAATTGTTTTTCCATGTTGCGAGTAGATTTACCACCATCCATGTTTAGCCCTATTTGAAGGACCTCCTCTAGTCCTCTTTGTTAGATTCATTAAACCTTGAGATCATATAGATAGGCCAGAACCATTACCAATACTCCTGCGCCATGATGCATCAATAGCATTGAGTTTAGTTACAAGTCCCTCTTTCCAGTCGTTTCACTAAACAATGTTGATTAGTACATACAACAAACTCTTAAAACTTACAATAACTTATGAAAATAACTAAATTCCTTAATACAGCTGTCCACGTCCTGGTACTATAATAAAATAAATAATGTTGACAACTTTGAAATATCATAAACATTTTACCTTCAATTCAAGAAAATTTTAAAAATTCTGTCTGCGTCAAGTGTTGATCATTCTTTAGTCACGAAAGTCCAGCGGTTGAGATAAGAATTTTCATGTATAACAGAGGAAATTAACATTAAACCTATTAAAAATTTACTTACCACAGGATTTCCGTCCAGACCACCATACTGTGGACTGCGTAAGGTGGTTCTCATCTCAATGAGAGATGAATGTACTCTTCTTTGCAACTAGAATTTCATTACGTCATGTACTTCAGAGTATGGGGACACTTTGTAAATATAGAGAAATATCAAGGATAGCAAGCGTCATATTTGGGATATTGGTTTATTAAACTAATTAGTAATTCAAACTACATTACTATGTTACACAAGGAAGGACTTCAGTATAGTACAAGTGGTTTCATCATTGCTTCTACTTTATAGAGTTACGTATAACATACTAGTGTACCTGCCCCTGTTGCTTGCATTTGATTGTCCTATTCAGATTGCACATTATATACTCAAATAACCCAGAAGGATCCAGGATGTTCTCATATGTAAGTAAAAACCCCAAACACAACCTCGTGCAACCCCTATACTTCTAGCTGCACAATTTAAATAATCCATTTGAGTATGAGTTTATGAATTGTCTAATTATGTGGCTTTCGTTGGAATGCAAGTCGAATTTCACGACTATGGTCAACGTGGTTTTGTAAAAATGGAGAGTCAGGAACCATCTTCAATGTAAATTTGAAAATAAAAATACCACTTGACTCATGGTGCAACACACAAGCCTTCAACAATCATATTATATACTGTAAAATAGAGATATGCTTCTTGGTCATATTCAAACGCAATTGTTGTCTAGTCCTTTCTAAAAAGAAAACATCTTTAAAAATAAAAAGTTTAGAAAACCAAACCATAGCAATAAAACATACACTAAAATCAACAGAGTCAATAGAAACTGTATTGTTTGTATATAATACATCTATCCCTGTTAAAAATATATTAAATTGCAATAGTTTCTTACGTTTAGGCTCAACAATGAAGGTATTTGCGTATCTCTTCAGCTTTTTCTTTGTGTATTAAAACAACACTGGGCCCTCAATAGAATATATAACATTCTCCCAGGTAAACATGAGATACTTTGTATTGACCCAGTTATTGATAACCTTAGAAAGCTTCACCTCTGCACTGTCAGGTACGTGTTTGTATCTGCTCTAAATCATTTGAAGAGACTGCAATGCGCGAAGCCAATTTTTATGCCTGTGAGCACTAATACTTGCCAATAACATAAGTGACATCATGGACATTAGGTACACCATCTGTTAAATAGAAGTAATAACCCCATTGTTTGTCTATACATGACATAAATTTTTATTTATGCAATGTCCTCCTATATAAATATATACATATATTAAATAGACTATATCAAATAATTCTAGCGTAATATTAAATGTCCAGACTTAAAACATACTGAAGTAAAGGTATTAATTTATATAAAAGCAAAGACTCTTTGTTATTTCCAAAATTAGAGGTAATGATTTAAAACAATCATCAGAAAATCCTAATATCACATTAACTTGACAAACATTTTAAGCCCTCTGTTTATTGCTTATTCATTTAATTGGTAGTTTCACAAGATTTCATTTACATTTAAACTAACAACAAAACAACTAAATACAAACATAACTACATTAAACTAAGTTAAAAGTGTCATGTCAGATATAATAAAGTATTAGGTATACCCTGGATAGGATTTGAACATATGACTGAAGTGCCTTTGAGTGCAATTTGTATTTCCTCATCATGTAGTTTATGGAAGGTCAACATTCTATAAATAGATAAGAACGGAGAGGATAAAAATGATTAAAAGGGTTTACTTACCAAAGGATTACTCCAGCAAACATACTGTGGACTATTGAAAATATTCTCGACAGTAACAGAAGGTATAATCCCTTTAAAGTACACAACCTTCATTCTTGCAGCAACACGAGCGTCAATATTCAAGATAAACTGGTGAAGAAGCTCAGCCATAGTCAACACTATCGAATAAAACTTTTAATAAATCTGGACAAAGTTTGCTAAAAGGCTCATTTTCAAAGGATAAAACTTATAAACGCGTCTACTGTTTTTGTACCAGTGTCCATCGACTACATACTCATATTAGTTACATAGCATGGTTGACATCTCCCATCACAAACCACTGTATATCCACTAATTCTATCAGTCATTGGCTACTAATAGCTTATGCGATATCCAACCCTCTGTGATGGCAGAAGAAGGACAGATACCTGCCTCGAAGTCAGCAAAGTATCACTGGATAATTTTGCTTTGACGTTGGCACGCACATTATGCTTCACCATTGCAGTAGTACAGTTTACACCACGATTATTTTCATTCTTTTACCAACCACCTTAGCTCCACCTCTACTAATCCAGAATATACCATCTTTCCACAAATTACAACTTGAGTAAATGCAGAGCTAACCTTTATTTCCTTAACAAAAGATTTTGACAGGCATCGTTAAATGCAAGACGAAGAAGCAACGAAAAAGGAATCGAGTAGAGAAAAAACTGATGAGATTGTTTGCACACAAGACTCCAACCCACTCCTTCATCATCAAAGTCAGAGTCGGAGGACATCTGCCTGTACAATAGCAGGATGTAGAGCAATTTTTCCACACAACTCTGTGGTGATCAGATTAGTTGTAAAGCTCTTTTAAGTGCATATATCTAGTACGGACAACAAACGGCCCAATTCAGAATAAATTAGAAATGATATCAACATCTTCAATATCACATATTTATCTTGAAAAAGATTTTTTCAGAGCAGATACAGAAACTAATCCAGTAGTACGGGCAATCTGTCGATGAACCCGTTTTCATAGCAAGATGGAGCAGCATAGGGTACATTGACTTCTATCAGAGGAAACGCTTTCTGTATAATGATCCCCTCTTTGACAGTCTTCATTCTTCAAAAATAAAGTAAGACCTTTGTCAGAAAGATGAATAATAATTCTAACAGAGCTGATTCATTGAATGGAAGAGGATGGATCATGTTTTCTCTTTAAGCAAAGTACAAAGCTGTTCCAAGCTAATGGCTACTCATCAAGCGTTGAGTAGAATGCAATACAAAACATGACAATACAATAGATAAATGCTGTCCAGACCTGTCAGTACAGCTTTACACAACTTGTAGCTACGAGAGAAAAAACTCTATAACCCCCTTTACCTACTATACGAGACCGTCTACCTATGTTGTGGAAACCACTACAGTTGTGGTGGGGGCGATGGTGTGAACAATTGTTCTCTTGACAGAATATCCAAAATGACTTAAACTCTAACACTACTATCTTTCAAATTCAAAACAAAATGGCGGTCCAACAGCAATCATGTGAGAAGCTTTTGTCATGCTAGAATTATATTTTCCACTAAAATTTTGGACCAATAATATAGATCATTTGCTAAGCTCCTTATCATTATCATTAAGCGTTAGATAAAACACCAAATAACAGCTGGTGATCGTAACCTCAAGTGCTTCAAGTACTGC
This sequence comes from Gigantopelta aegis, assembly GCF_016097555.1. Taxonomy (NCBI): domain Eukaryota; kingdom Metazoa; phylum Mollusca; class Gastropoda; order Neomphalida; family Peltospiridae; genus Gigantopelta; species Gigantopelta aegis. The sequence goes on from NW_024535002.1 coordinate 17,785, forward strand.
ATTATGGCTCTTGTATTATCTCGTTGACCTGGCTAAAATCATAAAGAACACATTACCAATCTCATGTGATTGGCAGTGTATGTGTAGCCTATACCAGCTGTTAATGGTATAACAACATGACACACTCTAATAGATCAAATTTGTGGTCATTTTTTGGGTACCCTTTTTGGCTCCGTGAATTAAAACGGCAGCTAAAGAACTCTTGGCAGCTGTTGTACTTCCACAGAAGAAAACTTTGGCCATAGGATCAAATGGATATTTGTTTCACAGCATTGGTTAAATGGAAAAAAGCTTTAAAATTTTTGAAGCGACTTTTTATCATCCAGCTTAATTGATTCAATGGGAGTTTCATGTATTATTGTTACTTTATTCATTTGGTTAACATCCCAGTGGAATAGCAAAAATGTAATAGCTTCAGTAGATCCATTAATGCAGTCATCATAAGTTGGTTTATTACCAACTGAACATAAAGAAGATATCTTATTAAATGCATAGTCAGGACAAAAACAGACAATGATTAGTAGATAACTTAACAATAATTGAGTATTTTCTAGTATTGTTCTAAAGTAACATGACAATAATATAAGAGAGGTACTACATATATCAAGGGTTGTTAAATTTATTCCTGATAATTAACCCTCACTGCCTTTGGGTGCATATCAAGTGTACTTTAGTTCTGTCAGTTAGGTGTCCTGTCTGTCTGTCTTTTACCCGGGCACATGGCTTGTTTGACACTGCTTTAACTTTGCACAAAAAACAGCTGGTACCACCAAACTATAGTAGCAGATTAGCAAACTTTCGTACTTCTTAAAATCCTCCACAGGAGCAGCAATGAACAAACAGCTTTAAAAGTCCCGACAACCTTGAAGAAAAGGATTTCAGTGAAGACTTAGAGCTTCAATAAAAATTCCTGACATACAGCTTATCGACCGTTCCAACTTTGGAAAGTGAGATAAAAATCCTTTTTTGGGAAATCTATGACAGTTTTTACTAGACATTTGGCAGTTTATCTTTGTCGATACATTGATCGCTAACTAAAAATTTAGCCCATATGCTTGTCTTGGAGAATCACTAACGTTTTAATAAGAAGTTGGAAAGTATTGGACCATTTGTTCAATTAGAGTGCAAAATACCCAGTCTATGCACTAAAGGCAAAGCTTTTTTCCTTTGATTGAACGAAAATACTGAGTTAATCAATCAATCATCTGGCGCCATCACATAAGATGACTCACTGAACAGGCTAAAAAGAATAAGGTCTCCTGGATAAGACCGCAGCAGGTTAAGCCCTTTGAGTGTCATTTTATTATCACATATCATCCTCTAATAATAAATTGACATACAAGACAATACCTTAAAAGGAATAAATATGTCACAACTTTGCCCTGTATGGGCTAACAGAATTTCAAGGTGATACGTATAGAGTATGCATTATTTTTGAAGGCTGCTTATAAAAATATCAACTACCTATTAGTTTAATGTGTCACTTAAATGATGTAAAAGTACGTACTGAAATAACTGCTTGATCATCCTCTATTTGTTATTAATATATGTACAATATAAGTAGATACTATACTTCTAGTCAGTGGTTGGACAAGAGAACCTCATCACACTACATAAATATTGTAACATCTTTTGTAAAGCTTTATATATTAGTATTTAATGGTTTATATTATGTGAAGGGACATTTATCATATTATGGGAAAGACTTTGTAAACATGCCTACATAGTCATATATGATATAGTATGCTTAGTGAAGATCTAAGTACTAATGTTTTCATACACTTTTTCCATATAATACTCAGCTTAAAGACAATTATGAACAAGACGATTTTCAATTGAATACCACTCACTAAGAAAAATGATACTACAACAAAATACTTACATTGTTTTTCACATCTAAAAGTGCATTGTTTTTGCTTTAGTTGTTGAGTATATCAACATTGTTATACCAGGCAGCGCAAATGAACTGGAGTATTAACAATCGGGAACATGATAAACCAATAAATGTATGATGAACCCTTATTTCGATATTAAAACATTAACATTATGATAATAACATATATTTATTAATACATTCATAATAATAAACACTCAAGCTAACTTCACTTACTACACTAAACAAACATATAACATCTATTTCTATCATTGTGGAACAGCTAAGTATTACACACAGCACTATTGTAATATGTAACATCTCTGAAGCCATTTACATTATTATGTAATAACTTGGTATTTTTTTTTTTCTATAGAGGAGACAAGGTATACAATATTAAACTAATCATTATAATGATAACTAACAGACAGGGGCAGAGAGACTTAACGGAATAGACTGTAGGCAATATGTCACAAGTTATCATTGTATGGTATCAAAGTCACAGTAATATAGTATTTTCTTAGTTTTTGAAATACAAAGATCAAATACAAACTATATCCTTACTTTCACTGCTGTATCTCACGATCCAAGTAGGTTAATAATTTATACTGACTATGTTTATTTATAAAACAACAGATGGCTTCATGATATCTGAATATACTGACAATAATGAAGTCATAATGTCCAACTGATAGTACACAGAGAACCTAGGCAAGTGGTCAAGTAATTATCAATACAAAAGGTGATATAATTATAACCAGTTCACATTAAGAGACATGTAGTTGTAATACAACACCTATTTCATATACATGCTATTTTAATATAACCACATGAATAGAATATTATCATCATCTTTATTGTGTGGTATAAAGGGAGAACAATCGTCCAGTAAATAGTCTGAAAATACTGATATGAGTCACGTTACTATATATCTATGTCTATAAATTATTAATAAGTACCGATATTAAAGAAATAAAGGAAACTAAGTCAATCTCTTGTTCACCAATATTCACATAACATTCTAACTAGCTTCCTCATTTAATAGAATAGCCGCCCCCCCTTTTACCACCAAACCAAAACCTGTTGTAAATAACTATAATATGTAATAGACGGATAGAGTTTGGTGTTATTATCAGACAATAGTATAGGCGAACTTAAGGCTAAAGTGGTAACATTCAAAAGCATAAAATAAGCGATGGAGTTCTATATTAATAACAATAGCACTAGTAGTAATAAAGGGTATAGGACATGTATCCACTAGGTCATGACTAGCATTCTGCTGTCTTTCTGCTATATCTCTTTTTTGTGGCAGATCATTATGTTTTGCTTAGTATCTAGACAACTGACCATATCCTATTATTATATGTGATCTCATCTATGAAAGTGGGTTTTTTGCGGTCAGTAGGTTATGATAAGCATTACAGAAAATGACGTACATCGATAAACAAACAAAAGTAAAATATCTTGTCGCCGTTTTAACAATTGATTACAACAATTGATCCATTCTCTAGCTATGTACTCGATTATTTGGTCTCCAGTTTTTAGGGATAAGGGTGTGGATATAGTGAGAAGAGTCCTGTTGGGTGCTATACGTGGTTTGAGTAACATTGGGGTAATTGGGGGATGGTGCAACATTAATAAACTATCATAATATTATTAATAGTGGTTCTTGAATCTCATATTGTGGTGTATATGTACAGAACGTTTTGTACTTCTTATATTTTGGGGTTTGGTGGGGTTGGTGGGGGGGGGGTAAATTAGTAGTGTTGTATCTACATTAGGGTGTGTTATGGATACATAACTTGACAGTTTTTGTCGCGCACGTATAACAACGGGAGAAAACAACTACTTTGATCCCAGTTGATCATGGGTATTTTATATAAAAATACTGTCTGTGATATTATAAGTTGATAGGGTACATTGTCAAGATATGCGGTAACAGATAGAACAGCTCAATTGTTCATATGTGTTAAAGAAGCTATTCATGATTGATTGAACAAGACTATGGCAAGTAGGTGGAGTAGAACTCTCCACCATGTACATGTCAAACCTTACTGGACATATATCATTCATAAAAGTTGTACTATTAAATTTACCTCATGGGTTGGGTACTATTACTTTATCGTTTTAAAATGTACAAGCCTATTAAGGGTTCGATACAACTTAAATTATTTTTAGCATTGATTTCAATATAGGGATCTTTGATAGAACACTTGTCACATTAGTACTGTTGTTTATAGCAGCAAAATGAAGAGCAGTCATTCCATCCTAAAAACAACATTAATATCATGTGATGACACAATAACTAGATCAATAATGGATATATTTAGTTATACCAAAACATTACCTACATGTTATATATGTGAAAGTACTTAACAATCATTAATATGTATTATAATATTGATATATCAAATTAATATGTCATATTATTATAATAATAGTCTTCTTATAAATGTTAAATAACTCGTGTACATAGGTACAAGTTTATATCTGATTGAGTATATAACATTTAAAACATAATACTAAATAAACCAACTATATGTATTAGACATTTTGATTTTCAATGCAATGCTAATTAAAGAGCGAAGAAAGGTAAGTTTATCATATCACAGACAATTAGGACATTCAATGACAACATGACATATGTCATATGCTCTAAATAAAATATTAAGTAATTTTGAACACAACATGTGCATTTGTTTGTACAAGCATATGAGATAGCAAGGAAAGACTGAGGTAGAACAAGTATGTAATGTTAAGTTAAAGACGAAAGACGGTAAGTTTACAATGAAGAATATGAAGACAGTTCATATATTAAAGTTACAGAGATATCATCATATTATAGACAAAATTACACATATTCTAGCTTAAATAGATAAAGTGGGATATTCCCATCATATTTAAAGTAAGTTGAAATAATAACACCGTTTTCTTTATTTAAATTCTTTACAATGAATTATCCATTAGGAAGAATTTGGGCGTCTCAATATTTTAACTTAATAGTTATTGTATTAACTATTATTATTTTTACAATAACTATTGTGTATATTATGTAATATGAATATCGTGATCAGGTTCACTCCACCATGTACTAGTTAAAATGATAAAAAGCTAATTGTTAAATATGATAATACTGACAATATTTGTGTGAATTGAATTGACTCACAATATCACCAATATTGATATTAACATCAGCCTGCCAACATTTCCTTTTAAATTATCAACAGTCATTATTCTTAGCAGCTGTCCATCAATTTTATTCCTATAATATGAGAGAATACATGATAATAATTGATTATATTATGTATGTAATACAAACTAAAACCAATCTTAGTTGTATCACTACAATACTATATTTCATTGAGTATTATCACAACTACTATATTTTCATGATTAGTCTAGATTTTAATTATATCACTAAAATATTTCCATATAATTACATAACATGTATACTTGTTATGGTCCGTAATAAATTATATAAACAAATCAACTAGAGTATAATCACACTATATTATATTACTATGTGATCATAACTCCCTATACTAGAGATCAATGGATAGGATTGAACTTATTAAGTTAATATAATTTTGACACATAACTGGTATTGATAAGTATAATGTATTATTATAGCATTATAATGAAAATATGTTATGACTTGGGTATAGTCTAATGGATCAATTTAGAGCATATGATGATGAAAATACATGTATAAAAGTGTATATCAAAGCTTTGCAAAGAAGTGTTAATGCTTCAAATAAGTGTGATTAAATGCTTTGATATAATTGTTAATTAACATTAAATAAAACTATTGTTTTGGATATCATATGTTAATAACATAATTTGGTTAGATATACTTTGTGGAAGTGAAATATCATGTGAAGGTTGTGGTGTGTTCCTTTTATTTATACAATATATATATTATTTTTATTTTGTTTTTTCAACTAGTCCTCCATTTTCCTCATATGATACAATCTATACAAATATGTCAAATGACTATTGTAGATTGAGAAACTTTTGCGTTACAAAATTTCATGTGAAAATACTAACATGTTAAAAAAATTTGGGCACAAGAGGCGTGTACAAACATTTATTAACAATAAATTTTGTGAACATGCAACAATTGAGCACCATAAAAGAGTATAGTGTAGATTATTTATTCCAGGCTGTCCATGATTAATTCTATAAAAGAGAAATGCCAAGGCAGCAGATAACTAGTGTATTCACCAACTTTAGCTCTTATGTCTGAACTGTACAGCTAATAAGGTCCACATTTTCTCGACATGCTTTTCATGACCCTCCTACATCCTTCATTTGCCTGAATAATTGCTTATGGTTGTATGGAGGATGATAAACATTTTTAATCATATGTAAGTTTCAGATATCTCAAAAAGAGCCACCTTAGTCAAGTTAGTCTATCAACACTGTACACCTTGAAATCTCAATGTAACAGCTGCACTATATACCATAAATATTTAATGCGTAAAACATTAGTGTATTCAATTTTTTGTACATCGTTTTAATGTTCAAACTTTTTTTAATAATGAAACTTTCTGATCCACAGTATGTTATTAACTAAATAACCTTATTGTATACGTAAGATATACCTACATGTACAAGTTATTAAATTATTAATATTAAAGTTACAAAGACAGATACAGTAATCAATAATAGAGTTAAAACAAACAGCACCTTATAAGATGTAAACAATACCCATTTGTACAAACTATATCACATTGACTTCAATTATGACAACTTGACGTCATTTTATGACTAATTTTCTTAACAATATACAATATTTGTCAAATATAGTCATTGATACTTACAGTATATATCGCTTCAATATTGTGCAGGACAAAGCTTTCTTCAATACCTCTATAACATCTTCTTTAGATTGTTTTTACATAAATATAGCACATAAAAAAGGTCGGACATCCATACTAAAAGAATAAATGTAAAGTAATTTTCATAAATACAAGTAGAAACATTTTATAGTAAGACTTAATAACAATTATACAAAGAGGAGAACTAAAGTTTTATTATAGTAATGATATATTATAAATCATTATTTATATATATACACTTTGTATATACTGGTTCCTACTATATCATAATTTATTATAATTATCTAAGTTATATATAACTAAGTTAATATATAATGGAATATGTTACATATCACATAGTCTTATCAGCCTTGTATCAAGTGTTTGGGAAAGGAAAAAACATCTGATAACCACTGTTTACTCATGTCGATTTGGTTGAAAATAGTATACTCTAGTAATCTCTGTTGTTAACTATGGAATAACAATTCCTTTATTACAATGTTCAATTATTTAGATGCTACCTGTAGTGCTGATAGTAACTTCTTAGATGCTTTACCTTATGCTCTAAAGCAATTAGTAAAGACTAGATCTATCTCTTAAAAAGATCAGCACTTATTGGATTGAAGCTTTATATTCAGCAGCACTAATCAACTGCATGAATCCTCTACGTCTGGAATAGTCTTCTTGAGAGACACAATGAAACCTTGTACTTAATATAGATATATGATAAGAGAGACTATCAGCTCTAGAAATTGAGACATCTACTAGAGCAGTAATTATGAGCCCATTCATTTCGGATCCCAATTGTACTGAAAAAGTCTATTGCTCTTTTTTTGCTCCCATAAAATCTCTCCACAATCAAAAGGCTCAACTGTTTTAAGCCATGTTTAAACTTCATCAGTATAAACCAGCCCATTTAGTTGTCATTTCATTTAAATCTTCTAATTTATCATGTTATTATTTACATAAGTACAATAATTACACTTGCATATCAACCAGTATTACCAGACATTCCTTCGTTTCATTCAGCACCTGGTATCAAGGCTATTTTCTTATGATACACTTGTTTACTTAGTGATGGAGACTGTGGTAGAGAACAACTTTATAAACATTCCAGGTGAAACCATACTTTGGTTAATAGGGCACTTGAGCAAAACTACATTAAATGTTAATCACTGCTAACAAAATTTCCTTTAAATATTATAGATAATAATCTACCTGACATGTATTAATGTAAGTAAGAGGGTAAACTACAATAACAATGGATTTTTGGTCATTCACTTTTTAGATATCAAAAAAGTTAGGTAAGTAGTATAATGAGTCAAAGACAGTTTATAAAGTCACAAATATATACATGTCACCAAGAAATATCTGCTCAGCTTTTAAACTCTATCATACACAAATGCTTCTTGGTAAACATAATCGTTATAAAACCACAGCAATATAATGTTACCTAATGTGTGAATTCCTTTTTATAAGTGTACTATGTGTCCACTACCAAAGATGGTCTGGCCTCATGCACACTACATAAAATATAGTGAATATGTTTGTCCAGTAATCTACTAAGTTTGGTTCACTTAATTTTAAAAATTTAAAGGTAGGGTCTAGATTAGTAGCACTCTCTTGTAATTAATATGGTGTCATTAATGGTGTCATTAATTTATATAGTAGCTATTACAAAGCCCATTCACTTTAGATCTCAAATTGTAATGAACAAGATTACTGCCATGAGCTATTAACTTTAGTAAGCTAACTATAGTTTATCAATTTCAAGTGACATTTAGTCTATTATAGTCATTATAATAGTGAATATCGTAGACAAGTTTATAATAAAGATAATAGCAATTATTATAAATGTTATACATTCATATTATTCATACAGAATAATAAACCATAGTACATATATAATGACTATTAATATAGGAATTCGTCATTTTGTCAAAATACTAAACTATTTTTTAAATTATATTTGACCCTCCGTCCAGTAAGGTTTTATACAACTAAAAACTCCTTATATGAGACCATGTGCAGTGCTGTATTGTTCTGAAAAACAATAAATAAGTCCTCTATGATATACATATGCCATAACTGTGTGAACATTGTCACTATATTATCATATATCTATTTTTCAAATATATCATAGAAGTTTAAAATGTAATCAATACTAAAGTGGTACAAGGGACCTTGCCTCAGAAAACCCAATTTAGGACTACAATTTATTATTTTGAAACTCCATAATATCAACCCATCAAAACCTTATAGTTATCATATTACGTTATAAAACAAGTTAAATAAAAAAACTTTTGGCCTCACCCTTCTTTTTATACCACACTTATTCAAACCCCCAGTTGGTCTACAATACGTCCTGCAATAATACT
>NW_024535003.1:0-15667 GCF_016097555.1 Gigantopelta aegis
ATTCAAATTTAAACTCCCCCTTAATATAATTTCAACAAAGACTTACTCTCTGTTATATAGAATGGTAAGCCCTCTCATGTATCAAAGAGAGAATACGTGAAATTGGAATTGTTACTAAGCAATCTTAATACTATATGCAAGCAAGTAAGTTGCTATGTAAGATATTATTGATTTCATTAATTAAATAAATACCGTGACTTTTCTTGAAGTCAGAGTATTAATTTTTGCCTTGCTATTAAAACAAGGCAGGTATTTATTTAATGTAATTAGTTAATGCCAAGATATTTTTTGATCTAAACTACAAATGTGAGTTATAAAAACGAATATACAGTCAAGCTGATACTGTGTTTATTCTTAAAGTTACCAATGACTTTGACTTAATATTCCTAAGGTAACTATTAGACGCCAATATTTGTTCATGTATAAATCAATGTTTAAAGTGTACTACCACTTACCTACAAAACGTATTAAAATGTTACTATGTATTATTTTTGTCCACTTTATAGCATTTAAGATTCACAATATACAAATTTAAACTTTATTATTTTCAATTTTTTAAATACTAAAAATGTTTACTCAACACACATGCCTTTTAGGCATAGGACCCACAGTTCCTTTTTTAGTGATCCGTTTCTCTTATAAGCTTTATTTTTTTCAAAGGTGCTGCCTTACCAAAATATCTTGAGTTTTAATTCATTGTTATTTTATTAGTGTTTTGAGGCACATTAATCAAGTTATACACCTCTCTTGAGTTTAACAACCACCATATCATAGAAATATAGTGCAATTTTTACACATAATAACATCCACTTAAATGTGACAAGAATGCTAGTTGTACAATGCAACGTATTTACTAACAACTTTGTACCTGCAAATTGTACATGTATACCAGCTTTTATTTTTTTATTAACACACACAAGTATTATGTTAATTTAGTTTTTAAAATAATAAATGTGTTTGTTACTGTTTAGATTAACATATATATGATTATACAACACCTTTTTATATGATATAATATTTCTAACAAGACATTAATCTCTCTACATATATAGGATGGTAAGACTCCTCTTTATGTGCATCAAGAGAGGATAACAGTGAAATTGTTAAATTGTTACTAAAGGCTCATGCTAGTTACTGATATAGCAAACATGTAAGTTGTCTCATGTAATACAATTATGTTAATTTCAGTTTCTCTCATGAATATATTTCTATTCTCTGTCTATAATATATAGATAGTGAGACTCCTCTCTATGTTGCCTCAAATGAAGGCTACCACTGAATCATGGAATTGTTGCTAAGCTAATGCTAGGTACTGATATAGCAAACAATGTAAGTTGTCTCATGTAATACATTAATACTATTTCATGTTGTCCTCTCATGAAATATATATTTCTCTCTATATCTATATTATAGAGATAGTGAGACTCCTCTCTCTTGCCTTGCCTCAAACGAAGGCTACACTGGGAATTGTGGAATTGTTGCTAAAGCTAATCTAGTACTGATATAGCGAAACATGTCAGTTTCTCATGTAATACAATTAATGTATTTCATCTTTCTTTCTCTCATGATATATATTTCTCTCTCTATATATATATGATAGTGAGACTCCTCTCTATGTTGCCTCAAATGAAGGCTACACTGAAATCGTGGAATTTGTTACTAAAGGCTAATGCTAGTACTGATATAGCAACATGTAAGTCATCTCGTGTAATATAACTAATGTATTTTATTGATTTAAATTTAATGAGAGGTGATTAGTCCAAAGTAGCCTCTCAAACAGAGGCTACCTGAAATCTTTTAGAGGGTACTAAAGTCTTAAATATAGGGTAGTTTTTTTTAAAATAGGGTAGTGACTTTTTAAAATAGGGTATGTGACTTTTCTGAATTGGATAGTGCCTTTTAAAATAAGGCAGTGGTTTTAAAATGTAGTAGTATTTAAATAGTGTAGGTCCTTTTGAGCAAAATGATAGTCTATTTTGAAATATGAAGGTGTTAGTACCAAAATAGCACCTTCAAAGAGAGTCTAGTGAAATCTTGGAGTGAGTACTAAAGTCTTAAATAGGGTAGTGTTTTTAAAATAGAGTAGCAGCACCAAGGTCTCTGTATCACATAGACAGTAATGTCCTGTAATTTTAACTTACTATGGTCAGTATGGTCAGTCGGTGTTAGTCAGATTTGATATGACTAATGTTTTCTGTTACATGAATAACATTTTAATAGACAATCTGGGCTATTCCAACATTGACAATTCTACATAAACATATATTCTGTAATCTTGGGATTATAGTACCATTTCAACAAAAATCTATCTTATCTTATATATGTACACTGTGGTTCATCAAAAATAATTCTGTAAAATTGGAAATTTAGTTAAATGTGGGGTCATAACATTGAAGTGGCAGTTGATTGAAAAGTTTGATTGGTGGATAGACAGATAATAGACAAAAGATGGACAAACAGGTGTATGGATTGAATGAATTGATTAGAGATTTGGAAGGACTGATGGACAGATTAGATGGATAGATACTTGAGAGACAAATAAAGAGAATACATGGTTGAATGAAGCTGAGATATTAGCACAGAGTTCAAGTGGGAAAAAGGAAAATATATTGAAGAAAGTTTGTTTGGATGTGTGAATAAGAGAAGAGAGAGAGAGAGAGAGAGAGAGAGAGAGAGTGGACAAAATAGAACAAAGCGGGCTGTAGAGATAACGAGGAACTGATAATGTAGTAGACTCTGGTGGTATTATAAGTATGATCAAACTTCAAATTGCCATGATAAGAGAATGTAGTGATAACATTCTGTATTTAATTTATACTTCATTGCTTGTTCAGACAGGTTCTTCTTTGGAATCTTTGCAGCATTTCAAACCCTTGAGAAAATAGATTTGAAGATTTTTAACAAGGGGAGTCATCAGTTTTGAACTCACCTTGCTAGTTAATCTAAGTCATTGTCTTTTTATGCTTAATGGAAGCATTATGAAGACGTTCAAATTCCCTAATTTCTAGAGCCAGCCCTCAACCCAACCCTTGTATTTATCACCATACAATCTTGTAGCAGTCTTACTTTGTTCCAAAGACTTTATCCTATTTCTAAAACTACTATCGTATCACTTTGCAAGCATTATCCTATTTCAAAAACACTTCCCTATATTTCTAATAGAATATATCCTATTTTGAATGTTATCACTCAGTAAAAGAAACTCAAGCTCAGTATTGTATTTGTAAAAACACTACTCTTTTTAAATCATTTTTGCACAAAAGACAATATTTTATATTGAAAGATACTATCTAATTTAAAAAACACAACCCTATTAGAATGTTATCACTTTAAAAGACACTACCCTTTTCAAAATAGACTATCATTTGCTCAAAACGACTACACTATTTAAATGCTACTACATTTAAAACCACTGCCCTATTTTAAAAAAGTCTCTACCCTATTTTAAAAAGTCACTACCCTATTTTAAAAAGTCACTGCCCTATTTTTAAAAAGTCACTACCCTACTTTAAAAAGTCACTACCCTATTTTAAAAGGCCTACCCTATTTTAAAAAAACAACCACACCATTTAAAACTTTACTACCCTCTCTAAGATTTCACTACTCTCTCTTTTAATGTGACTATTTGGCACTAATCATCTCTCATATAAAATACCTTTGATTTATATTCAACTCAAAACATTTTGAGCAAGGCAGGTGGTTTTATTTCATGTAGTTATATCATTGTAAAAATCAATTGGTTGATTTAACCATATTTGGTTATAGATGTTGAATGTAAGGTAAATACAACCCTTTTTTGTTTCTAACATACTATTCAATTGTGTAAACCTTCCTAATGTACTATAGCATTGTTTGTATAACAATATGTTATTTAATATACTAATTAATGGTTATATCGTATTAACTCTTATCAGACAAAAAGTATACAAAATACACTGTTGTTTTTGTCACTTTATAACTTTTTCAGAGTCACTTATAGCAAATGAAAAACTAGTCATTTTAAGTGTGCTTATAATAAGTAAAAATGTTTACTAATCAGTACATGGATTTGATGTAAGAGAAAAGTTGTTTTTGAGTGATGTGTTTCTCTGATAAGCTATTTTCTTAATTAACTATAGTTATACATCTTAAATTTTTTTCATTACATTATTATTTCATTAAATTTATTTTCCCAAGACTCAGCTCTTCAAGTTCTTAATTTGCCATCTTTTGTTGACATGAGTCTTCCTAAAACTTTTTTTGGAGTGACAGCCTAGATTGTGTTAGGTTCTTTTTTGCTATAAATGCTGTTTACTCTGAAATAAGTCATTGGATTAAATGTCTTTTTTTGTTCATTTTTTGGCGATATTTATTCCTTTTGGCATTTTCAATCAAAAATCTGGGGATCACTCTCTCTGACAGTTTAGATGAGAAGCTCCCACAGGCCAGCCTGGCTATTTCAAAACTATCTTTGACACCTCATATCCTCAGACTGTTCATTATGTTCTGTTTCAACCAGTTAGAGTCAAAGGTCTTTACCCTTTATTAGCCAGTCAACTAATAGCTCTCAACAATATCCTGAGATTTATTAAATAGGAATAGATAAAATTATACATCATGTAATTAGCAAGGACATCTTAAGGTTGTTGGCTTCAATATTCAAGAAGCTATACATTTCTGTGCAGCACACGAGGAAAGGTGTGAAGCTGCCATACATACTGTGCATAAATGTTCCAACAGGCAGATTCTGAAGAAGCTGTATACTCTACATTTCTGTGCAAGGCACTAGGAAAGTGTGAAGCTGCCATACACACTGTGCATAAATGTTCCAACAGGCAGATTCTGAAGAAACTTTGCTGATTGATGCTTCAAATGCTTTTAATTCCTTAAACAGGACAGACAGCTTTCAGAAATAGACAGATCATTTGTCCTTGTTTTGCAACACTTTAATCAACACATATCATGAAAGTTACAAGCTATTTGTTGATGGTGCACTTACATGTTCAAAAGAAGGAATGCAAAGGATATCTCCTGGCAATGGCTATGTATGCTTTGTGGATATTACCTCTAATCAAGATAACAGATCACCTTATAAAGAGATTTGGTATGCAGATAACTCTTCTAAATATATATAGGAGACTTGTAAATGTTCCTTGATATTTTGTCATGATTGCTTTCTCTCAACCATGCTTATGGTTACTATTCCAATGTCTATTATACTCTGTCCAAGTTGAGAAGAGCCACCCAGACATGTGAATAACTTTGCCATTTTAAGTGCTATCGACATGGGACTTGTGCAATCGATTCAGCTTGCAACACGCATTTAATATATAAAATCTGGCTCTCTAGCGCTACGAGAAAGTAGCAAACTATAAAATTTCCATACATTTTCAATGGCATACCTTTGACATACTTCAAATTGCACACCTTAAAGGATTTAATAATAACAATTTTCGCCTAGAGAAGTCGGTCATCTGTCACATGAAAATTCTAAATTACAGTTCTAATTATATGAACAGATGTTTCTATTATAACAATTATTATCATTAAAAATTAATAATCAGGCATTGTATTTTGTGATTTAAGGCAGCTATAAAGCTCCAAGGTTCTGTAAAAAACTTTTAACAAAGAAGGAAGATTGAGAATGCCTGATAGAGTAGTAGATTTTTTTCATCTGATGGCTTCACGATCAAAATCATCAACTAACAGGCATTGTTTCAGAGATCTTGAGTCTGTTTACACCTGTTGAGTTCTTCGAATAGTCATAGACTTTCGCAATAACACCCTTTGTATGTGACCTTAGTATCTTTCTCTTAGGCATCTTCACGAACACGAGGGAAACGTTGTGTGTTTGCATGATATGCACATGAACAAATAATGAATAAACTTAAAATGTACTTCAGCACTAATTGTATTTAACAGGAGAGGAAATACCTCAGTCTTACCTTCCATGCATAAAACACCTTTTTTTAGTGAAGGGCTCTTCTCAACTTGGACAGAGTATAGTAAAAGGAGGAGCATCTCCCGAAGCAATCTAGTATTTTTTAGATGTTCCAATGTTTATATAACTGATAATGGCAGATGATATCTACATTGACATTACATAGTGGGCTACTAGGACATACAAGCACAAACCACATATTTAGTGTAGGGTCTTTAGCCCAAATGCTTCATTCTACAAAAGTATCCCCTTGGCTGAGTGTTACAGAAGACATGACCATTAGAAACAATGTGCTTAGTCACAAACTGTCAAATAAATCAAAAATGGGTCTTTTACCCCATTTGTTTTTTGTGCATCCAGTGAAATAGGTAGAGCAGCAACTTCAGCCTATCATAGTTATATATGAGCATTTTAAGTAGGGACAGTACAAACGTGTTCAAATAAATCACAACCCATAATGTAGGAAACAAAATAGCTGAGGATAGATATTTACACACAAATCCATACAAAATTATTTTAATAAATAGCTTGGTCATTCAATCTATTTGTCCATAACTAAGAATTTATAAAATCTTGTTTTATTTTTCTGCTTAAAGACACTATTAAAAAAATGTAACATTAACTTATTATTATGATGTGATACTATGTCCTCATTTTATTTATAAATTATTAATTACAAGATCTATCTATTACCTATAAACAACTATTATCAGAAGAAAGGACATGTGTTTTTAACACGATGATATAGTGAGTGATTTTCAAGATCAAAGTTAAGATTAAGTGTACTTGTCTGTGGTATATGTGCAAGTATTTACATAAGATAATGTTTCCATACCTCCTACTATGTAAATGACAGCTATGCAGTGATTAGTGTTGTTGTGTTTGGATTTAACACATCTGCTTAATAAAAAAAAATATTTAGAATAATCAATAATCATTTAAATTTAGGAAGACAAGGTATTTATGCCATCACTCATGGTTATCTAACCTCACAGTTAAATATGACATTTTTATCATAGTATACACATCTACATGTAATACATGTTGTGATTCATTATTCCTTTAAATTTGGCAAGTACATAATTTAACTTACTACAACTTGTACAGTATTAATTTGGCAAGTAAACACGTATACCAGTTTTTCCTTTGATATTAAATACAGACACATGTATTATGTTATTGTTAATTTAGTTTTGTTTTTATAATATTGCTATCATACTACATGTGTATGTTGTTACTGTTTAGATGTAACATTTATCTCTGTATATATATATATAGGATGGTGAGACTGCTCTCTATACTGCATCAGAGGCAAGCAATAGTGAAATCGTGGAAGTATTACTAAAGGCTCATGCTAGTACTGATATAGCAAACAAGGTAGTTTTTCTTAATTAAGGTAATTATCATATTACCATGATTACATGTAACTGTGGTTTAGTATTAACCACAGTTTCATGTAATTTTGTATTTAGTAGACATAAGCTATGATGACGTAACTCTAACAGAGCATAAATGCTTTCTAGAATAATATTATATGTTCTTTAGAATGGCAAGACTCCATTTGACATAGCACATTACAGATTTTGTGATGAAGTAGTAGAAGTATTTCAATGCCATGGTGTTCAAGTGGATGTTTCCAGACATGGTCAGTGACATATCTATTCATATTAAAATTATATAAATATTGACATATAAATGTACTGATTATTATTAATATTTACATAACAAAAGTAAATGAACCTATATTCTATCTACCAGTACATGATTTACATGTTGTATATTACAAGTGCATGTACTGTTTAAAAATAGTTGAATTTCAAGATCTGCACTGATGCTCTTATCTCTATACAAATCTACACATACATGTGTAGCCATACATAAAAGTAGGAACATTAATAACCTTATAAAATCTATTTGAAAGAAGAGTATGATCTTAATTCAGATCTCTTTCATAATAGAATTGTATTATAATGTATCATGTATTCTCTATTGTATATATAGTATGGTGACACAACATTATACAAGGCATGTTCTAGAGGTGATCATAACACTGTTGATCTTCTAATTAAAGCTGGAGCTAATATTGATATTGCTAATAGTGTAAGTTTATGGTATTCAATATATTATCATTTAATTTATTTCTTTAGAGAAAATAAGAAATAGCTAATGTCTTAAATAATAATTTGCAACAGTCAGTAATGATCATTCAGATCTCATAATAATAAGAACCACATCATATTATATGAGTTAATTAGAAAGTCTAAAGATGAGCAAACATACTAAAAGCTAGACATTGCAATGTAAAAAATAAAATTGTTATTTTTAACAATTACTTTGTAGTTTACATTGGTGGATTACTATATATACAGATTTTTGTGAATTACTCATTGTGTAATTTTCTTGGTATGTTGTACTTTTTACATGACAACAAATTACATAATGAGTAATTCACAAAAATTCTATATTCCATAGTAACCCACTGATGTAAACTACAAAGTAATTGTTAAAATAACAATTTAATTTTACAGTGTGACAAGTATGGCTTGTATATTTTGAAATTTTGAAAAGTCAATATATTAAGTAGAAACGGGTGAAAATCTTGTGTTTCCAATGTAATCTTGTAACAGCTTGAATCCATTACATAATGTGTGTCACTTGTTCAAAGTAAATCTAAAATTCTCTGTCTACAATGTTTCCCATTTTAGTGTTTAATAACACATTAACTTATTATCATGATGTGATACTATATCATTATCTTACTTATGAATATTAATTACAAACTCTATCTATTACTTATCAATAAACTATTATCAAATAAAGGATATGTGTATTAATTTGATGATATAGTGATTTACAAGGTTAAAGTTAACATGAAATGTAATTCAATAAATTTTTAAACTTAGATGGCTTAATTATAAATTTTAACATGTTTTAAAACATTGAATTTATAGTAGTACAGAACATACTGTTTACATAAGACAATGTTTCCATACTTCTTACTATGTAAAGGACATATATGCAGTGATTAGTGTTGTTTGTGTTTGGATTTAAACATATCTGCTTAATAAAATAAATATTCATGGTTATCATGAATATCCAAACATTCCATGGTATCATTCGTAAATCTCATGGTTATCTATCTCCAGTCAGGATCCGTAACACAACTGAGATTAATTGTAGCAGGTGGTCTTGAAATTTGATTCCATACTTCATCTGAAGTACTTGTAGCTGCTCATCAGAGGGAAATTTTATTTAAGCTAATTTAATCTAACTATATTTTAGTATACACATCTACATGTAGTTAAGCACACACACATGTATTATGTTATTGTTAATTGAGTTTTGTTTTATAATATTTTCTATCATAGTACATGTGTGTTGTTACTGTTTAGATGTAACAGTTATATATATATATATATATAGGATGGTGAGACTGCTCTCTATGCTGCATCAGAGGCAAACAATAGTGAAATTGTGGAAGTATTACTAAAGGCTAATGCTAGTACTGATATAGCAAACAAAGTAAGTTTTCTTAATTAAGATAATTATCATGTTATCATGATTACATTACTTTGTGCGTAATAAAGTCAGAGCCTTTTCACCTGGCATTTAAAAAAGTATGGTTAATAACTATAAGATCTAGAATTGATTGGTTCAATTTTTTCAAGGGACGTTGTTTACAGACCTTACTAAGATAGAAAATGTGGATACTATTACAGTTAAATCATGTAGCAACAATATAAAGTGTTCACAATGTGGGATGATTTATTGTTATAGAGTTGTGTAGTTGTTACTAATATTCAGTTAAAACTGATAGTGCCACTACAATTTAATGTAGTACCTCGAGAGTAATTCCTCTACGAACCAATCGGTTCCAGTAAAAGTATCTGCTTTACAAGTCAAAAATTAATACAAAGTGTACTTATCTGCTGAAATAAACACCTTTAAATTTAGTGAGCCAAGGCTTTCTAAATTTTTAATCAAATTACTGAATAACCAATTATTGAGCTAACAAACTCTGCCTTCTCCTTCTCCTCATGTTATGAATTTTCTCTAATAGAGTGTGAATGTTCCCTAGTAATATAACTTAGTATTACTAGCAAAAGCATTACTACCTAAGTTACTTAGTAATGCTTTTACTATACACATAGTAGTTTGTGTTGATATGTAACAATAATATTATATGATGTTTAGGATAGAAAAACTCCATTATACATAGCATGTTATAGAGGTCATGATAAAGTAGTACAAGGCTAGTGATGATGTCTTCATTCATGTACATATACTGAATTTTATTGAGATTTACACAATAGAAATTAATGACATTAGTGTAGTGATATACGAAATTGTAAAGTGTGTATCAAATAAATAGTGAGAATGCAGCAATTTGTCAAAATAAAAATGTGATGTATTATACTCATTTTAATCAAGTATCTGACTAACAGTTTTTATTGAACTGACAAACTATGTCTTATACTCTTTCTCCCCATGTCACGAAGATAGAGAGTGAATGTTCCCTAGAAGTATGACTTATTAATAAATATTAGTTTGTTCTAGTATATGACCAAAATATTATAATGTTGTTTAGGTTGGCAATACTCCATTTTTCATAGCATGTTACAAAGGTCATGATAAAGTAGTACAATTATTTCTTGACCATGATGCTCAAGTGATGTTCCAGACAAGGTCAGTGACATATCATATATTCATGTTATGTTATGTAAATATTGACATATACACATACTAATATTATTGATATCTATACAATTGAAGTTACTTTGACCATTAGAAAATTGATCTGATCTATGTTTGTTTCATTGTTAAGCTATGGGTTATAATCATGATATATTAATACAGCTAGGTTTTAAATACATTTTCATAATTATTATAAAAGCTATTATATATACACACAGCTGTCTGTTAAGTAGGTGTTAAAGGATCTTTTATATCAATGCACTTTTGTTTTGTAAAGTGCACATAAATTAAAAAATCAGAATTCAGGAATTTTGTCAGAACACAAATGTGATCTATCACAGTCATTTTTAATGAATAAGTCCACTAAGAAGATGTTGACTGACAAACTCTGCCTTCTCCTTCTCCCAGTTATAAAAACAAGAGCTTTCCTCTAATAGAGAGTGAATATTCTTCATCAATATGACTTATTAATGCTTTTTGCCTTATAGACAGTAGTTTGTGCTAGTATGTGACAATAATATTATATATTGTTTAGAATGGCATAACTCCATTACACATAGCATGTTTCAATGGTCATGATAAAGTAGTACAAGTATTACTAGACCATGGTGTTTCAGTGGATGTTCAAGACAAGGTCAGTGATAATAATTATATTCATACATGTACATGTACTGGATGCTATTGATGTTTACACAACAAAGTTAATGAAGTGAGTTTAGTCACATAGGAACTTGAAAGTGATCTCTATATATTGTAGCTATTGTTATAAGCATGTTTTTATCAATAAGTTTTAATTAATCATATTTTTATTAGTTATGAGACGTATTATTATTAATAAATTAACACTTACCTTGAATTGTACGGCATAAATAAATATAGGATTAGGAAAAACCTTTTTCTTTAACTGTATCTGAATACAATGTATTAACTATTATATGATATAGTGATAAACATTGAATTTATAGTAGTAACAGAACATACTGTTTACATAAGACAATGTTCCATACTTCTTACTATGTAAAGGACATATATGCAGTGATTAGTGTTGTTTGTGGTTTGGATTTAACATATCTGCTTAATCAAAAAAATAAATATTTAGAATAACCATGACCATCTAAATTATGGGAGCCAAGACATTCCATGGTATCATTCGTAAATCTCATGGTTATCTAATCTCACAGTCAGGATACGTAACACAACTGATGAGTAATTGTAGCAGGTGGTCTTGAAATTTGATCCATACTTCATCTGAATACTTGTAGCTGCTCATCAGAGGGAAATTTTATTTAAGCTAATTTAATCTAACTTTATTTAGTATACACATCTACATGTAGATTAAGCACACACACATGTATTATGTTTATTGTTATTGAGTTTTGTTTTATAATATTATAATGTTTTATAATATTATAATATTATAATGTTTAGATGTAACTAGTTATCTCTGTATATATATATATATATATATATATATATATATAGATGTGAGACTGCTCTCTATGCTGCATCAAAGACAGGCAATAGTGAAATGTGTGGAAGTATTACTAAGGCTAAATGCTAGTACTGATAAGCAAACAAAGTAAGTTTTCTTAATTAAGATAATTATCATGTTATCATGATTACATTACTTGTGCATAATAAGTAAGAGCCTTTTCACCTGGCATTTAAAAAGTATGGGTTTATTTAACATAGTTATAACTGTAAGAATTGATTGGTTCATTTTTTCAAGGGACATTGTTTATAGACTTTACTAAGATAGAAAAATGTGGATACTATTACAGTTTAAATCATGTAGCAACAATATAAGGTGTTGACAATATGGAATGATTTATTGTTATAGAGTTGTGTAGTTGTACCCTAATATTCAGTTTAAAACTGATAGTGCCACTACAAGTTAATGTAGATACCTCGAGAGTAATTCCTCTACGAACTAATCGGTTCCAGTAAAAGGAGGTCAAAATAATACCAAAGTGTACTTATCTGCTGAAATAAACACCTTTAAATTTAGGGAGCCAAGGCTTTCTAAATTTTTTTCATCAAATTACTGACTAACAAGTTATTGAGCTAACAAACTCTGCATTTCTACTTCTCCTCATTTATGAATTTTTTCTCTAACAGAGTGTGAATGTTCCCTAGTAATATGACTTAGTATTACTAGCAAAAAAGCATTACTACCCTAAGTTACTTAGTACCTGCTTTTACTATACACATAGTAGTTTGTGTTTGATATGTAACAATAATATTATATGATGTTTAGGATAGAAAAACTCCATTATACATAGCATGTTATAGAGGTCATGATAAAGTAGTACAAGTATTACTAGACTATGTTGTTCAAGGGGATGTTCAATACAGGTCAGTGACATATCATCTATTCATGTTAATTTATGTAATATTGATATTCATGTTTTTTACAATGGTGGTTACTTTGACATATTAGAAATTGACTTGATCTCTGTTTTGTTGTCATTGTTCAGCTATTGTTTTAATCATGACATGTCAATACAGTTTTTTAATAATCGTTTATAAAGGTATCATATACAGACATTGTCAGTCATTGTGTTGGTATTAAAGGATCTTTATTTCAATGCACTTTGTTTTGTAAAATGCATATAAATTAAATATTGAGAATTCAGCAATTTTGTCTGAATACAAACTGTGATCTGTCACAGTCAGGTTTTATGAAATAACAGACTAACAAAAGACCTGAACTGACAAACGCTGCCTTCTCCTTTTCCACATGTCATGAAAATAACTTTCGTCTGAAAGAGAGTGAATGTTCCCTAGTAGTATCACTTAAAATTGGCTTTTTTTACTATATACATAGTAGTTTGTGTAGTATGTGACAATAATATTATATCTTATATAGATGGCGTAACTCCATTACACATAGCATGTTACAGAGAGGTCACGATAAAGTAGTACAAGTATTTCTAGACCATGGTGTTCAAGTGGATGTTCCAGACAAGGCTAGTGATAATGTCTTCATTCCATGTACATATTACTGAATGTTATTGATGTTTACACAATAGAAATTAATGACGTTAGTGTATGTGATACGAAATTTAAAGTGTGCATCATTAAATATTGAGAATGCAGCAATTTGTCGGAAATAAAAAAATGTGATGTATTATACTCATTTTAATCAGTATCTGCTAACATTTTATTGAACTGACAAACTATGTCTTATACTCTTTCTTCCCATGTCCGAAGATAGAGAGTAAATGTTCCTAGCATGTGGACTTATTAATACATATTAGTGCTTTGTACTAGTATGTGACCAAAATATTATAGTTTGTTTAGGATGGCAATACTCCATTTTTCATAGCATGTTACAAAGGTCATGATAAAGTAGTACAATTTATTTTCTAGACATGATATCTCAAGTGGATTTTCCAGACAAGGTCATGACATATCATATATTCCATGTTTATGTTATGTAAATATTGACATAATACACATACTGAATATTATTGATTATCTATACAATCGAAGTTACTTTGACCAATTAGAAAAATTGATCTGATCTATGTTTGTTGTCATTGTTAGCTATTGTTATAATCATGATATAATTAATACAGCTAGTTTTTAATACGTTTTCAATAATTATTATAAAAGCTAATTATAGATACACACAGCTGTCTGTTA
This sequence comes from Gigantopelta aegis, assembly GCF_016097555.1. Classification (NCBI taxonomy): domain Eukaryota; kingdom Metazoa; phylum Mollusca; class Gastropoda; order Neomphalida; family Peltospiridae; genus Gigantopelta; species Gigantopelta aegis. The sequence continues at coordinate 14,264 of NW_024535003.1, forward strand.
AGTAGGTATTACAGTGATCTTTTATATCAATGCACTTTTGTTTTGTAAAGTGGACATAAATAACAAAATCAGAGATTCCGATTTTGTCAGAACACAAAATGTGATCTATCACAGTCATTTTAATGAAATAAGTCACTAAGAGATGTTGACTGACAACTCTGCTCTGCCTTCCTCTTCTCCCAGTTATGAAAACAAGAACTTTTCCTCTAATAGCGAGTGAATATTCTTCACAATATGACGTATTAATGCTTTTCGCTTATAGACAGTAGTTTGTGCTAGTATGTGACAATAATATTATATGTTGTTTAGAATGGCATAACTCCATTAACACATAGCATGTTTACAGAGGTTATGATAAAGTAGTACAAGTTATTACTAACATGGTGTTCACGTGGATGTTCAAGACAGGTCATTTGATAATAATTATATTCATACATGTACATGTACTGGATGCTATTGACTGTTACACAACAAAGTTAATGAGAGTGAGTTTAGTCACATAGAAATTGAAAGTGATCTCTATATACTTGTAGCTATTGTTATAAGCATGTTTTATCAATACAACATATAAGTTTTTAATTAATCATATTTTTATTATTTGGAAACATATTATTATTAATAAATTAACACTAATACCTTGAATTGTAAAGCCTAAATAAATATCGGATTAGGGAAAACCTTATCTTTAACTGTTATCCTGACTACAATGGATTAACTATTATACTTTTTTCTAACATTTTTCCTTTTAGAGTTCCTTTATAAGAAATTGATATATTTCTTTAGCATACTTTCAAAGCTTTTATAATAGTGTAAAACATTATTTACCTAAAGCACAATTGCTTCACAGTTTGAACCACCTGTACAACCTTTTCCAATGGGAGTTAGTATGTTGAGGTGATGTTTTTGATGTTCTAAACTAAGCGTGCTGTAAGTAAATGTTATTTTCAGTAGAGAGGCTTTGGTATTACAGTGCCTGTTTAATGCATGTAATGTCATATAATGACTGGTCCTAATGTTCCATATTAAAATGTTATTTGCGGTAATGCCTATTGCTTTGTATTTTGCTATATAATTTCATAGTGTGGTTTTAGTATTAACCACAGTTACATGTTATTTTGTATTTAGTAACATAACCTATGATGATGTAACTCTAACAGAGCATAAATGCTACTCTAGAATACTATTATATGTTTCTTTAGAATGGCAAGACTCCATTTGAACATAGCACCTTACAGAGGTTTGATAAAGTAGTATCAAGTATTTTCAACGCCATGGTGTTTCAAGTGGATGTTTTCCAGACATGGTCAGTGACATATCTATTCATATTAAAATTATATAAATATTGACATGTAATGTACTGATTTTATTAATATTTACATAACAAAGAATGAACTTTTCTATTAA
>NW_024535004.1:0-16561 GCF_016097555.1 Gigantopelta aegis
GTCGATATAGGTGACATGGTTATATAGTATGTGGAATCTGTGTCATTGTAATGGGGTTTTTTTTCAAGATTTCGTCTGGACAAAATGTGGGTAAAATATAACGAAAAATAAAGGTTGGAGAGCAATTTTCGTAGTTGTTAAGATTTTGGTTCGGACTTTAACTTACGTCATACCTCAATATGACGTCACGTATAACAATGTGATGTGACGTCACAATTGACAATATAATTGACAGCACACAAACCCTAATAATTTCTTATTTCAAGCCTCTTAATATGCATCTATTACAATAACTAAGAGTCAATAAAACAATTTAATTGGCAAATAATTATATCGTTGTTACTTTGATAACTTTATTTAATAGAAAGATTAAATGTTATCATTTAAATCTACAAGTGTGAATAACATTGATGAAGAGTTGCTTGTGTCATTTGATGTATCCCATCGAATGACCGACGATAGAGCAGAACCGGTTGACATGTAAGTGGATTTAAATTTCTTTCTACAGCCTTTGTATTGAGACGCATTTATGAACTACATTGTGACTAAATACTATTATGATGTATTGTAATCTTAATGGTTCACTGTTTCAGTGTGTATTTGCTAAATGTTTGTTAGGTCTTTCATTAATGAACCAGATCTTGGCGATCAAATTCTGCCTGTTAGATACTGGTAGCAAACGAGGCGGACGTCTGTTGGTATCCAGCGATGGATATTCCTATGGCGTCAAGGTAACTATTAAAGTTAACAGTTCTTATAATGATGTTAAAGGGACATACCCTAGTTTTTAAACACTACAGCATATGTTTCACTATAATAGTCGTTTATGATCTGCTGGAATCAAATATGACTTATATTTTATTGTTTAGATTATCCATTTCCATACACCCGAAGTGCTTCTGGTTATCCTGGTGTTTCTATTACCACAAAATGCATTTTTTTCATATTTTTAAAAACGCACGTGCTTCTGAGAAGTAACTGTTTTGGAGTCGCGTTTTAGTCTATTTTTAAGGGTATTTCAACGTCACAGACAGTATCCATATTTGTTAAGGTTTGTAAGTTAACCAACTTTTTATGGGTTGAAACTATAGTCTAGGTGAAAAGTATGCCTTAGTGTTTAAAAACTAGGGTATGTCCCTTTAAACATGTTATTACCATAAATCAAAATATTATTCGTACCGAGTCGTTTCGTCACAAAAGTGAGTCGATTCGACAGGATTATATATTTATTAGCCCGATCTAAAAAGCGTCCAACATTTTATATATAGATTTTTAAATTTTTATTATTATGTTTTTGAATATGACGTAAACAAATTATAAAATCCCCCTTCCTTTTGGATCGGATCGGTACGAATAAGATTTAGAACGAACCAACCCTGGGTGAACGGGTCTAAGGGCGAAACAACACAGGGTTCGAAATGGTTTCAGGGCGAAACGACCCGGATTCATTTTGAGTCATAGAGCCATTTAATATTAAAAACAGTTTTATTATTTAATTACGCCATCTAGTCTGTTGTTTTAGTCAACGACGTGTTATATAGTAGAGCCATTTAATACTAAAAACAGTTTTATTATTTAATTACGCCATCTTGTCTGTTGTTTTAGTCAACGACGTGTTATATAGTAGAGCCATTTAATACTAAAAACAGTTTTATTATTTAATTACGCCATCTAGTCTGTTGTTTTAGTCAACGACGTGTTATATAGTAGAGCCATTTAATACTAAAAACAGTTTTATTATTTAATTACGCCATCTAGTCTGTTGTTTTAGTCAACGACGTGTTATATAGTAGAGCCATTTAATATTAAAAACAGTTTTATTATTTAATTACGCCATCTAGTCTGTTGTTTTAGTCAACGACGTGGTATATAGTAGAGCCATTTAATACTAAAAACAGTTTTATTATTTAATTACGCCATCTAGTCTGTTGTTTTAGTCAACGACGTGTTATATAGTAGAGCCACTTAATACTAAAAACAGTTTTATTATTTAATTATGTCATCTAGTCTTGTTTCGTTAATACTTCAACGACGTGTTATATAATATATATATTTATTATTTAAAGTAAAACAATTGCAGTGCAATGCAACACAATACAACACAACACAACACAACACAATACAATACAAAATGCTTTATTATTGTGCTTACATATGATGTATACATATAATTATTAATATAAACCTAGTCTGTTGACCTAGCAATAATACAGTATATTCACATGTATTGCCTGCGGCTTATCTGCATCTGTGGGTTATAGGATTTAATTTTTTTTTTTACTAATAACCATTTATTGCCAAATGCGGTGTTGAGACAAAATAAAAAACAAAAGCATGGTATGTCAAAATTTAATTCAACTGTTTATATTGACGAACACGTAAACTGCAGTGAATACATGGGACCGCGCACACATTAATCCCACCACCCACTAAAGCAAGGCTTCACCCTCTTCTCTCTCACTAACCACTAACAACTAACCCACTGTCCGGGAAAGACAGCCAAGATAGCTGAGGAGTGTGTCCAGGACAGCGTGCTTGAATCTTACTTGGATATAAGCACGAAAATAAGTTGAAATAAAATATTATTTTATTATTTAATTTCGCCATCTAGAGTTTGCTGTTTCGTGACTTTGAACTCTGCTTGTCGACTTTTGTACCATTGGTAGGCTGGATGGACAAAGGCGACACACACCAAAAACACCAGAAACAGATTGACCTGGAATGAATATATTAACTCCTCATTAAAAATGTATGCCACCAAATCAAATCCCATAAAACTCATACCTACATCATGGATACACATACTACCACCCCAATTTCGCTGCACCCACCTGACATCCTCGTCCTCTGCCGCTAATAAAGCTGATCTGACCTACGGCACTAACTAACGACCGCCGGTAGTATGGGTGCATAGTAGGTGGTTACAAGTGCTTCTTAACAATGTCAGAAGTAACTACTGAACACTCCCCGAAGTGGTCAGACTAAGCCCAGGGCTAAAAGCTGATGGGGAATGGCAGCTGTGTGTCACAGATAGCCACAAGAGACAAGCACCTGTCGCGGTTGGAGAGACAGGGACTGGGATGTGGAGGTGGACAGTGAAAGAAGTTGAAAGATAGGAGGAGTTGCCAGATTGGGAAGAAACGAGATAGAATTCAAATGAGAGAAAGGAATGGGGACAGTGGGATAAAAAAAATAAAAAAAATAAAATAAATACTACCACCCCTCACTCACCCTTAAAGTGAATCAGAAACAAATTGGAGGTGAAGCTGCTCATTTCGGAGATAACGGGTAGTGTCTATGACTACCCTAGTTCCGCATAAAATTTAGGTACCTCATACATGTTTCAAGCACACGTTTACTTCACACAGTAGTACTAGATAAAATAAAATTGCAAACACTGAACTGGTAGCTTCATCTGTGAGATGAAAAGATGGGTGCACCTCGAACTTTGACCCATCAGATACTACTTGGCGTACGGCTACCTTAGACATCAAGCAACAATTGATGAAGTATGAAAATGGAGCACCAATCAACAGTATTCTTAAAATGATTTGATGTGGTATTAAAACTCTACCATCCAGTAAGCACACCCACAAAATGAGTCATCTACTCTTGAAGACGGAAGGAAGGTTGGGGTTTTTTTTGTTTAACAACACCACTAGAACACATTGATTTATTAATCATCGGCTATTGGATGTCAAAAATATGGTCATTTTGACACAGTCATAGAGAGGAAACCCTTTACATTTTTTTTCATTAGTAGCAAGGGATCTTTTATATGCACCGTCACACAGACAGGATAGCACATACCACGGCCTTTGATATACCAGTCGTGGTGCACTGGCTGTAACAAGAACTAGCCCAATGTGCCCACCGACGGTGATCAATCCCAGCGCTTTACCACTGGGATACGTCCCGTCCCACGGACGGAAGGAGTGTTTTATTTAACGACGCACACCACATTTGACTTATGGTTATATGGCATCAGACATATAGTTACGGTCCACACAGATAATAGAAGTGGAAACATCCCGTTGCCACTACTCTTGGACTACGCTTTCCGATTAACAGCAAGGCATCTTTTAGATGCAGCATCCCACAGACTAGACAGTACATACCACAGCCTTTGTAATTCCCGTGGAACATTGGCTGAAGCGAGAAATAGGCTCCAACGGGGATCCATCATAGACCGACTATGCACCAGGCGAGCACTTTACCACTGGGCTACGTCCTGCCCTGCATGCCATATGTTGTGTGTTGCCTGTATGTGGAAGGGTTGAGGTATCTCAATGTTAAAGGGTGGAATTATGTTAACGTGGAAGGGTGGAATTACCTCAATATTGAAGGATTGGGTTATATCAATGTTGAGGGATGGATTATCTCAGTAATTATCTCAATATTAAAGGGTTGGGTTATATCAATGTTGAAGGATTGGATTACCTCAATGTTGAAGGGATGGATTATCTCAGTAATTATCTCAATATTAAAGGGTTAGATTACATCAGTGTTGAAGGGATTGATTAACTCAAGGTTCAAGAGATGGATTACCTCAATGTTGAAGGGATTGGATTACCTCAATGTTGAAGGGATGGATTATCTCAATATTTATGGATCAGCTCAGTGTTCAAGGGATGGATTATCTCAGTGTTGAAGGGATGGATTAGCTCAGTGTTGAAGGGATGGGTTATCTCACTGTTGAAGGGGTGGATTATCTCAATGTTGAAGGGATGGATTATCTCACTGTTGAAGGGATGGATTATCTCACTGTTGAATGGATGGATTATCTCACTGTTGAAGGGATAGGTTATCTCACGATTTAAGGATTGGATTATCTCAGTGTTGAAGGGATGGATTATCTCAATCCGGAAGGGATGGATTACCTCACTGTTGAAGGGATGGATTACCTCAATGTTGAAGGGATGGATTATTTCAATGTTGAAGGGATGGATTACATCAATGTTGAAGAAATGGATTATCTCAATGTTGAAGGGATGGGTTATCTCACTGTTGAAGGATTGGATTACCTCAATGTTGAAGGGATGGATTATCTCAATTTTGAAGGGATGGATTATCTCAATGTTGAAGGGATGGATTATCTCAATTTTCAAGAGATGGATTATCTCAATGTTGAAGGGATGGATTATCTCAATTTTCAAGAGATGGATTATCTCACTGTTGAAGGATTAGATTATCTCAGTGTTGAAGGGATGGATTATCTCAGTGTTGAAGGGATGGATTACCTGAATGTTGAAGGGATGGATTACCTCAAGTTTGAAGGGATGGATTATTTCAGTGTTGAAGGGATGGATTATCTCAATGTTGAAGGGATGGATTATCTCAATGTTGAAGGGATGGATTATCTCAGTGTTGAAGGGATGGATTACCTCAATGTTGAAGGGATGGATTATCTCAATGTTGAAGGGATGGATTATCTCAGTGTTGAAGGGATGGATTATCTCAATATTGATGGATTAGCTCAGTGTTGAAGGGATGGATTACCTCAATGTTGAAGGGATGGATTATCTCAATGTTGAAGGGATGGATTATCTCATTGTTGAAGGGATGGATTATCTCAATATTGATGGATTAGCTCAGTGTTGAAGGGATGGATTATCTCAATATTGATGGATTATTTCAGTGTTGAAGGGATGGATTATCTCAATGTTGAAGGGATGGATTATCTCACTGTTGAATGGATGGATTATCTCACTGTTGAATGGATGGATTCTCTCACTGTTGAAGGGATAGGTTATCTCACTATTTAAGGATTGGATTATCTCAGTGTTGAAGGGATGGATTATCTCAATCCGGAAAGGATGGATTATCTCAGTGTTTAAGGGCTGGATTACCTCAATGTTGAAGGGATGGATTATCTCAATGTTGAAGGGATGGATTATCTCAGTGTTGAAGGGATGGATTATCTCAATATTGATGGATTAGTTCAGTGTTGAAGGGATGGATTACCTCAATGTTGAAGGGATGGATTATCTCAATGTTGAAGGGATGGATTATCTCAGTGTTGAAGGGATGGATTATCTCAATATTGATGGATTAGCTCAGTGTTGAAGGGATGGATTATCTCAATATTGATGGATTAGCTCAGTGTTGATGGGATGGATTATCTCAATGTTAAAGGGATGGATTATCTCAATATTGATGGATTAGCACAATATTGATGGATTATTTCAATGTTGAAGGGATGGATTATTTCAATGTTGAAGGGATGGATTGCTTCAATGTTGAAGGGATGGATTAGCTCAGTGTTGAAGGGATGGATTATCTCAATATTGATGAATTAGCTGAGTGTTGAAAAGTTGTATTTTCTTACCTGATCATAACTTGTGGCCTTTACCCACTCAAACAGAGCGTACTGGAGAGAGGAAAACAGAGCCACTGTTATAAGAAGACAGCCTAGAAGCACGGTGTAGTATTCTGTGGGGAATCTAAACAGAAAGCAAATAACAAACTGTAAAACAAACAAAAAATAAAACAAAACAAAACACCTAACAAGTACAGATAGAAATATTTTGTCAAATAAAATCTACATGGATCTTAAAGAAAAACAAATTAATAGGCCTAGTACTTAGGATATGACAAACAAAAACAGATCATTCGTTCAGTTAACGCTAAAACTCGCGAACTATTTGATTGGCACGACTGGTATATTAAAGGTCGTTGTATGTGCTATTGTCTTTGGAATGGTGCATATAAAAGTTCCCCTTGCTACTAATAGAAAAATGTAGCGGGTTTCCTCTCTAAGACTATATGTCAAAATTACCAATGGTTTGACATACAATAGTCGATGATTAATCAATTATTGTGCTCTAGTGGTGCCGTTAAACAAAACAACCTTTAACTGTTTGGTTGGTTCCCGATATAGTCATTCGGTTTAGCAGTATTTTACGGTATTATGAGTAAAACATACTCCTGCTAGATAGTAGATAGATTCCCGATTTTTTTTGGTGAGAAATTATAGTTATACCGTGAAAAAAACTATGAGAAATTACAGATATACCGTGAGACAAACCTTTTATGAGAAATTACAGATATACCGTGAGAAAAACCTTTTATGAGCAAATACAGATATATACCGTGAGATAAAACTTTTATGACAAATTACTGATATACCGTTAGAAAAAAACTTTTTATGAGAAATGACAGATATACCGTTAGAAAAACTGTGGGAATTACAGATATACCGTGACAAAAACCTTTTATTAGAAATTACAGACATACCATGAAAAAAACTGAGAAATTACAGATATACCGTGAGAAAAACCGAGAAATTACAGATATACCGTGAGAAAAACTGTGGGAATTACAGATATACCGTGACAAAAACCTTTTATTAGAAATTACAGACATACCATGAAAAAAACTGAGAAATTACAGATATACCGTGAGAAAAACTGAGAAATTACAGATATACCATGAGAAAAACTGAGAAATTACAGATATACCGTGAGAAAAAGTGTCAGAAATTACAGATATACCGTGAGGAAAAGTGTGAGAAATTATAGATATACCATGAGAAAAAGTGTGAGAAATTACAGATATACCGTGGTAAAAAGTGTGAGAAATTATAATGTTGACCTACATGGAGTTGAGGAAGGAAACCGTCATGGTGAACAGGAAGGACCGCAGCAACATGAAATCGATGAACGTCGCGTACAGACTCTCGGACAGAGGGACAAACATCAGGACAGACAGACACACGCCCAGTACGGCTGTCAGGGACAACGGTAACACATATGGCATACGCTGACAGCGCTTAACAGACAAACTTTCTGGGGGGAAAAATACATATATATATATATTAGTAATTCATTGATGGACATTACTTTGTTTAAGACCAATAGTGAATAGCTGATTGTGTTGTGTTGGGTTGGGGTTTTTTTTTGTTGTTGTTGTTTTTGTTTGTTTTGGGGTTTTTTGTGTTTTTTTTTTGGGGGGGGGGGGGTTGCTAGGGTGTCGTTACATATTCATTCAGTCAGTCAGTCATTTGTAACACTGAGGGTATTCGGACAACAGACTCTTAGTATGAGTGTCCAGCGATCTACCAATTGAGGTAACGGGAAACCCCTCTAGCTACAGCCTGTCACTCCCAAATTATGTAGTTTGTGACACTGAAACAAATAACAAAGTAGAATTTTCAACTGAATTATCTGATTTTCTGAATGAACCCAACAACTTGTTAAACATAGGAATTTCCCTAGAAAGAAAAAATTAAGATAATTGTAGACCAAATAGTCATGGATATAAACTTATTGAAGTTTGCAAAAATAATAATATGTACATTGTTAATGGAAGAATTCGTGATGATAAATATACTGGTAAAACTACTTGTAAGGGAGCCAGTGTTGTTGATTGTGCTATAGCCTCGTTATGTGTATTAGAGAAAATTATAAACTTTAAAGTTCTTGATTTTGAATCGTTATATTCGGACATTCACAGCCCACTAATTATTTCATTGGATGTTTCAATAACTGGCCAACAAGAAGACGATCTTGAAGAAACTGAACTAAAGTCACGAAAATGGAATAATCGTTTAGCTGAAAACTACAGTGAAAACGTAAACAGAGAAACTATCAGAACTATCATCTCGGACCTAGATCAGCTAAGTGAACACTTTCCAAAGAACAGCTTAACGTCACAGTGGACACTATCAGTAATTTATTCAAAGATACGGCAGTGAATACCTTTGGCTACAAAAGAAGTAGTATTAGACCCAAGCGCGGGAGTAACAAGGCATGGTTCGGCAATCATTGTAGATTACTTAGAAGAAAATACATGGAGTCCAGAACAGCTTACAAGAACTCGAATAAAATGGATAACAAACGACGACTTTTAAATGCTAGTAAACGATACAAGAATGTAATATTAAAACATTTAAAGGGACATTCCTGACTTTGTTGCAATGCTATAAAGTTTCCGGCTAATAAAACCTTTTTTAATTGTTGGAATGACAATTTACTTACATTTCCTTGTCCAGAATATCCATATCTGTATATCCAATGTGTTTTTGGTCCCCCAAATGTTCGTAGTAGCTCAATATGCATTTTTGCCAAATATTTTTTTTCGTACGTATCATTTATTTTTCCCTTCAACCGTCAAATAAAGTCTATTTTTAGACGGCGGATTCCCTTCGACTTGTCATGCATTTGAAGCGCATCACGTGACGTTTTTGTGACGTAGAGCACATGTAAATACCATGCTGCCTGGTCATTTCGTACCCTAGTCATTTCGTACCATTGTAAAAAGTCATTTCGTACCTTAGTTATTTCGTACCATTGTGAAAAGTCTTTCCATACCATAGTCATTTCATACCAGTATATAAAAAACGAATCGACCATAGCATAAAAGCAGTGTTTTTTGGTTTTGTTTTTTAAATTTACTTTGACACATTATTGTGCATCATATCGTTATTGATTTACCATAACACCTGTCAACTGTTATTTCCATTTTACCTGACAAGAGCCGTATTTGGTATGTACTACTAACGGCCAACTTCGATGTTTTCTGAAATTGGCTCCAATTGACCAAAGTGTGCTTTTTTTACATTCATAATTAATAAATATGCTAATAATAATAAATAAATATGAACAATTTTTTTCAGTTACCAGCTGAAATGGTCGAATATTACTTATTATTACTTATTATCTTATTTGTTTAAGAAATAAACAATAACAACCACTGAAAACATTGACTACCCTATCGATTACCAAATCAGCCAATTGCTCATGTTTATTACCTATACACAATGACAATATTTTTTTATTTTTTTTTGCTGATCAGAAACGCCCCTTAAATTAACAACAAATTTGTTTCAGTGTATGGTACGAAATGACTTGATCTTTTTTTAGGGACAAAATTAAATATTTAATGATTTATAAAGTCAGTTGCAGGTGGTGTTTGCCTCTTATATACGTAATTAGATTGGGTACGATACGACTTTCAATTTTGCAATGGTACGAAAGGACCAAATTAGGTACGAAATGACTATGGTACAAAAGAACCAAGCTACGAAATGACTATGGTACGAAAGGAGTAAGGTACGAAGTGACTAGCAACCGGCCGAAACGACCAGATACCCAAAAAATTGCACCATCACAGTATTATGAGTATAACGCTTGGGTTGGGGCGAGTTGACTAATGGACAAAGTTCCGATCTTTCCAACATCTATAGATCTCTATAGCTATAAGTACAAGTGACCCTAACCCTAAATGCTAGAACGATCAGAAGGCTTGCCAAGCCGAAGGCAATAGAAAAGAGACAAGATCAAAAAGTTGTTGAAGTTGAAAAAAAAGAAGAAAAAAAAGAAGATTATTATGAAATCTTGGAATTGTTATGGGCATCATTTCTACTTGTTTCTTTTAAAATGCGTCCATTCGTATCGCTTAGTTAACGAAAAACAAAATTGTAATACTACTGACTTGTAGGAAACAAATGGAAAGTCGTTGGTAATCAATGCAAAACGTCAATATTAAAAAATAAATAACATTAAAAACGTGCTTTCCATACGGTTCGTCCACTGGACAATTCGTCCACTCGATGACTGCATTTTTTTCATATATATTAATAGTTATTTCTTTGACATTGTAATCGTTTCTTAACATTATTTTGTGGTATACTATAACCAAAAAAGTAAAATAGAGTTAGAATTCAACATTAATATCAATTTTTTATTAACTGTTTGTATTCATTATCATGCCCCGGACGATTCGTCCACTGACGATTCGTCTACTCGCTCGTACACTATCTCGCATGTCACGATGTGGTAAATAGGTAATGCAAGCCTCCGCGTCGGAAGACTTTATTACCCCCCCCCCCCCCCCCCCCATGTCATGTTCTCCTTCAATGGGGTACATTATATCCACTGTACCCTCCCTCGTCACATATTATTCCCATATGCCTAATAACCTCGAAATAAAATAAAAACTCGTTGTCTTCAATTCCAATATAATTAAATGTACATTAAAAAACAATTCAACAAAACAACAAACGTCATTCAAACAAAGCGTGTTGTTTTAGACGCGACTTGATTCAACTTTCCGGATCTCGTTTCACGGACTGCGATTTTCTGTTTCCGTTGACTGGTGATCGCACTGAGTCAGTTTTGTCGGAATCGAACGAAAGGATCGGCGATCTCCGTAAAAAAAACAACCCCAAAAACGCGCACTCACTGAAATGTGCATCTGCTAGATCGGGGAACTTTCTCGGATTGAATCATTGCTAAAACTAGGTTGTAGAATCGAACTTTTTGTTGAACTTTGGAGTAATCATCTATCAAAAATCGGAGAAGTTGGGTCATAACCCCTACTCACCCCCCTATGAAAATCTCAACGGATTTACACGATTTGGAAAAACGACCCTTAGAGACCCAGAAAAATCGGAAAATCCGGCATATGCCGGAAAACTTTCACCCATAAAAACCCAGTGGACGAATCGTCCGGAACTGATTTTTTGTAGTGGACGAATCGTCTCGAGTTCCTCAGTGGACGAATTTTCAGTAGAAGAATCGTCGGTGGACAAATTGTCCAGTGGACGAATCGACTGCATCCCAAAAACGTGTACAACCCATGTTGAATATTGCATTGTGGGAAATTTGTGTTCTCGTCATCACTGCGACCTCTGACCTTCACCTTTCGGCGAGGATTTCAAATAATCGTGTCATGGGGAATCCCGAAAGTATTGGTCTATGTAAGTATTTCAATTTCGCACTTTTCATTGATTTTTTTACACAAATGTATTACAGGTGAGTTTACTAATCCATATTACTGTCTATTTTATTAGCTTTAAAGTCAGGAATGTCCCTTTAAGAAGACATAACTGGAAAACAGAACAGAAACTCACAGATCTCAACCGTCACGACACGCGAGCTTTTTGGAAACTTTTAAAAGAAAAACAAAGAGACTGTAATTTGCCACCATCAGAAACACTCTATCAATACTTTAAAGAAGTAAACAGCAATGTTGACACAACTCTTGAACCAGACTTTATTAAAGATTTAGAAAGTAACTGTATCTTAGATAGCCCTATCTTACAAGAAGAAATACTTAGTTGTTAAAAAACTTAAGAATAACAAAGCTTCCGGTCTCGACAACATAATTAATGAATATATTAAGCAAACTATTGACTGTATGATTCCTGTATATGTCAAACTTTTTAATTTAGTATTTGAAAACGGTATCTTCCCTGACTCATGGTTAGTTGGTATAATCTAGCCAATTTATAAAAGTGGAGATAAAGATAATCCTGAAAATTATAGACCTATTACACTACTCAGTTGTCTTGGAAAACTGTTTACTGCCGTGTTAAATAATAGACTAAAAGTGTATCTAGAAACGAATGATATATTATCTAAAGTTCAAGCAGGATTCAGGAAAGATTATTCAACAAATGATCATGTTTTTACACTATATAGATTAATAGAACTGATGAAAGCGCGGAAGAAAACACTTTTTTTGTGTACTTTTATAGATTTTAACAAAGCTTTTGATTCAGTTTGGAGAATTGGACTTTGGGATAAATTACTTAAAAATGGTATAAATGGTAAATGTTTTCAAGTAATGTATAATATGTACCAGAATATCAAATCTTGTGTCAGCGCACATAATTCTATAACAGATTATTTTCCCTGCTGTTTTGGTGTATGGCAAGGTGAAAATTTATCCCCTTTGTTATTTTCTTTGTTTCTTAATAATATTGAAGATACATTTAAAATGAATGACTGTCATGGTATAGGCATAGGTGAATTATTCAGTGAGTCTTTAATCCATACGTCAATTGTTCTTTTTGTTTTACTCTATGCTGATGACACTGTACTCCTTGCAGATAATTACCTATATATGCAAAACTCTCTGAATATATTTGTTTCGTATTGCACGAAATGGAAACTAACAGTAAATTGTAACAAGACAAAGGTCTTAATCTTTAGTGGGAACAAGAAAGATTACAAAAAGGTGTTTTACCTTGGAAAATCAAAGCTTGATAACGTAGAAAGTTATAAATATCTTGGTATTATATTTCACAAATCGAATAGATTTACTAAGGCAAGAAACATGTTATATACACAAGCACAAAAGGCTATGTTCTTATTCTGCGACAAGGCAGATGTCATAATATTTCTATCCAGTGCCAACTAAAATTATTTGACTGCATGGTTTTACCAGTCCTATTATATGGCAGCGAAATATGGGGTTTTGAAAATTTGTCATTAACTGAAAAATTATGTAACCAGTTTATAAAACTGTTATTACCTGTAAAAAAAAATCTACACCATTGTATATATTATATGGAGAACTTAGACGTTACCCGGTATATATTACCATAAAAATAAGAATGATCATTTTCTGGTATCGACTAATTACTGGAAAACAGTCCAAGTTGTCATTATTGGTGTACACATTATTACTGAATGATGTTAATAATAACTTTTATAATCACAAATGGATTATATATGTTAAATTTGTTTTAGATGATATTGGTTGTACATATATATGGTTATCACAATGCAATGCTATTACTAGTGCTTCCATGTTGAAAACGTATATCAATACAAAGCTTACGGATCAATACTTACAATCATGGTATACTTATATTGATAACTCATCCAAAGCTTCAAATTATAAATTATTTTAAAATACTGTTGAATTTGAGACATACATCACAGTTATAGAGAGAAAACATTGGTGTCCATTATTACGCTTCAGATTATCAAACCATAATCTTCCATTTGAAACGGGCAGATAGAAAAATGCACCACTACAAAATAGAATATGTCCATTGTGTAATAATTACGATATCGGAGATGAGTTTCATTATATTTACATGTTTGTTTTTTAAGAATGAAAGAAAGTGTTACTTACCATCTTTCTGTCAGTCTAAACCAAATATATATAAATTTTATAAATTATTCAACTCTAAGAAAGCTGGTGTCCTTAGAAAACTTTCTATATTTTGTAATCTAATTATGAATAGTTTCAAATCCTCTGGCTGATATTCTGTGTATTTTTTGTATTTATTAATGTGTATTTATTGTATTTATGTACACCCACTATCGTGTTACAATTATATTGACTGCTGTATGTATATATATCCTCATATGTCGTAGACTACGGCCTGAGTGTAAATAAAGTTCAATAAAAAGTTCAGTTCAGATACTTTACATATTGATTGATTGACTGTCTGACTGACTGACTGACTGACTGACTGACTGACTAACTAACTGATTGACTGATTGATTGATTGATGCATTCATTGATGCATTCATTCATTCATCAACAGACACGATGGAGATGGTTTTGAAGTGGGAGGTGGCGTATTCATTATAATACTCGTTCCAGCCAGTGTACCACGACTGGCATACCAATGACCGTGGTATGTGCTATCTATCTTTGGGATGGTGCATATAAAAGACACCTTGCTACTAATGGAAGGGTTTCCTCTCTAAGGCTATGTTAAAATTACCAAATGTCTGACATCCAATAGCCGACGGTTAATAAGTGAGTGTCTTCTAGTGGTGTTGTTAAAATAAACTTTCATTCATAGATCAACAGACATGATGGAAATGGTTTTCAAGTGGGATGTGGGGTATTCATATTAATAATTATTAATTAATATGGGTAACAGTTTATGACATGAGTTAATTGTGGTGCATGAAACAAGGTGTTCCGCTGGAAGAATTGTGTATCATAAATAATCGTAGATTTTGTTATAGGACATTTTAAATATATTTTGATTAATTATTAACGACAAGCCCAGCACAAAAAAAAAAAAAAAACCCCCACAATAAATTGGTTATTGGGTGTAAGACAAATGTACGTTTTACATTGAAATAAAAGTATATAAAAACATAATTATAAAAACGAAAGTCACAACCTGTCTTACAGAAGAAGCCTTTTGAATTTTGTAGAAAGGGGTGAGTCAAGGTGAATGTTTTCCTTATCTATTTTTCTCCCTTTCTTCCAGTTTTTGTTTGTATACTAGTATAAAAAAAACATGTATGTTTTATTTTCTCACATAATATAGTGCTTTGGTTCTTTCTGTAATTGATGAAGTTGAAATATTTAGTGTTGCCCATTATTGTAGAATGTAAAATACGTAGCGTATACTGTAAGGCGATTTATCAGGGCACCCAAATCCATACACCGTCCAATAAACTGGGTAACAAAAACTTACAATTAGACTGACAAAGATACAATTAGACAAACATACTTGCAAATACCTTCTTTTGCCAGTCGTGAATGGCGCCTGCTAGAAGAGACGTCAGGATTGATCCCATCATAGTGTATAGCCACGCGTCCGTGTAATAGCTCACTGAAATGGATGCGTGCATATTCTGTAAAACAGTGGCTATATTTAAGTCGCAGAGCCTAGTTTCAGACCGTGTAAATGGATACCACATTTGATTAATCTACAAATATGTAACATATTTTAATAAAGTTACAGTAGAGTCAACCGAGAGTTTGTGACCTTGAAGCGAGAAAATAACCTTTAAAAACAGACTAGAGCTCGTTTCCATAACCGGAAGTACGTGAGTTTTTATAATTACATTTTTAAAATGCATTTCGTGGTATTACAAACCAGGATGACCAGAAATACTTTGGATGTACGGAATTGGCTACTTTTAACAACAAAATACAAACGATTTCTAATTTCAGTTATTTAAACAAAACCCAGCTCTAATAGTGCAAAATACGTTATAATGTTTAAAAGCTAGGATCTGTCACTTTAAAGATATTAAAACATCGGTAAGAAATAAAACCTTTAAAAAAATCTATGATACATATTATACTAGTCCTATTGTACCAAAGTAAGATTTACTCAGAATTAAATTTTGCCATCATTCGACCAGTAAAGACACCCCTTGTCAGCAGTTTGATGTATTTGAAATAACTGTTGAGACTGCGTCAAAGACGCATTTATATAAATGAGAACTTCGACTCATTTTAAATATTTGTGCTAATTGTTGTGCTAAATTCCAAAATGTGCCACCAATTTCGGGTACATTGTTTTTACAATGTTCGAACCCGTATAAACCACACCCAAGTGGGAGCTGGCGGATATAGCGTATATATTTATGCAAACTTTGCTTATCAAACTTTACAAAAATTATCATTTGAATAAAGGTTTAGCTATTCAATTCAATCAGGTGGTTTGAAAATAATCGAAATTGATAGCGTCCCACTGTTGACACAAGGAAAACCCGGTGTATACACTAAGCCTCATTACAGCTAAACCGTTTGCACTCCCAGTAAAAAAAAAAAAAAAAACGTTATGTTTAAAAATAACTCCTTGGCTATACCAATAAATGAGCTCAAGAATTTATTTCAAATTCCAAAAAATTAGCCTTCGAACATGGATCTATGCAAAAACAACATGTAAACTATTTTCTCGATAGGGTACACAAGAGAGCATAACTGTTTACTGCTACCAGTAGAGCATTAACCTTTGTCCCGGTTAAAGGTGGAATTAGCAAGAACCTTAACTCTTGAATGTTTTGTTTTAAAGATGGAATTAACAAGAATCACAACTCTTGCTTTCTTCAAAGAAGGAATT
>NW_024535005.1:0-16821 GCF_016097555.1 Gigantopelta aegis
GGAAACCCAAAACATGAGACTGATCGCACTTTTAAGCGATCGTTCCTCCACTTTGTGTTCAGGTGGTTAAAAAAGAGTCTGTTTTCACTAGAGCACACTGATTTATTAATCATCATCTATTGGATTTCAAACATTTGGTAATTCTGACATAGTGTTAGAGATGAAACCCGCTAAAAATTCCATTAGTAACAAGGGACCTTTTATATGCACCATCCCACAGACAGGTTAGCACATACCACAACCTTTGATATACCAGTCGTGATCCACTGGCTGAAACGAGAAATAGCCCAATGGGCCCACCGTCGGGGATCGACCCTAGACCGACCGCGCATCAGGCGAGCGCTTTACCGCTGGGCTAGTCCAGTCATCGTATGTTTATGAGGGCGAACCCTGGGGTACAATTTGACTAGTTTACATCGTATGTTTATGAGGGCGAACCCTGGGGTACAATTTGACTAGTTTACATCGTATGTTTATGAGGGCGAACCCTGGGGAACAATTTGACTAGTTTCCATCGTATGTTTATGAGGGCGAACCCTGGGGAACAATTTGACTAGTTTCCATCGTATGTTTAAGAGGGCGAACCCTGGGGAACAATTTGACTAGTTTCCATCGTATGTTTATGAGGGCGAACCCTGGGGTACAATTTGACTAGTTTCCATCGTATTCTCCCCGGTCACGCAGGCCAGTTTATTTAAGGGATAAAAACTTTACATGTTCTGTATGTGCTGTTAAACTGACTTCTTGTTCTAACCAGTGCATCACGACTGGTATATCAAAAGCCGTGGTGTGTGCTATCTTGTCTGCGGGTACCCAGCACCCACCTTACACCACACCAAGGCTGGTAAAATTGCTTAATGGATGACCCCTTTTATTTGCTCCAGCCAGTGCACCACGACTGGTACATCAAAGGCCGTGGTATGTGTTATCCTGTCTGTGGGATGGTGCATATAAAAGATCCCTTGCTGCTAATCGAAAAGAGTAGCCCATGAAGTGGCGACAGCGGGTTTCTTGCCTCAATGTCTGTGTGGTCCTTAACCATATGTCCGACGCCATATAACCGTAAATAAAATGTGTTGAGTGCGTCGTTAAAGAAAACATTTCCTTCCTTTCGTTTTATTTGGCTTTGGCTACCCCATTTGCAATTCTGTTACGTCACTGTTTGCCACCCGACACAATTTGTCACCAGTGACTAGTCAACCGAGTGACCTAGCTATAGAGAGCAGGGCCTCCTCACAATATCAAGTGTGCGTCCATTAGTGATGGTTAGAGGCGAAGTGTCAAATATAGTGAAGGAAATGTTTTGTTTAAGTGGCTATTTCTCGTTCCAGCCAGTGTACTACGACTGGTATATCAAAGGCCGTGGTATGTACTACCCTGTCTGTGGGACGGTGCGTCGTTAAATAAAACATTTCTTTTTTTTTTGGTTTTATTTAACGACACACTCAACATTTTATTTACGGTTATATGGTGTCAGACATATGGTTACGGATCACACAGATATTGAGAGAGGAAACCTGCTGTCGCCACTTCATGGGCTACTCTTTTCGATTAGCAGCAAGGGATTTTTTATATGCACCATCCCACAGACAGGATAGTACATACCATGGCCTTTGTTACACCAGTTGTGGAGCACTGGCTCAAATATAGTGATGGGAAGAAATAAGGGATCGTATTATAAATACTAACAGTAAGTTCAGCAGCTAAAATTCTCAACCGTCGTGTCAGGTAATTAATTAAAGTGACAGGCTGTGGTTAACAAACATTAAAGGTGGTTGTTTTTGTTGTGGGTTTTTTTTTTTTTTCTTGTTTTTTTTTTTACAATTATAGCTATTTTTTTATAATTGAAAACGAATACGAATACAAAAACAAGATAAACAAATAAATAAAAAATTATTTGGAAGGATGCATCTATCTGGAGAAAGAGAAGCAACCCGCTTACCCTGTCCTGGCAAAGTCTCCCCAGGTTTTCATCCAATCCGCTGACAGCTTCTTCTCATCGTCTGTTCCGTTCTTCAAAATGTAACCGAAGATGAACGGAAGTTCCTCGGCGTGGCCCGGCCCCACGTAACTAGGGAAACGAGCGCGCGATGGCTTGTGCGTGAACTGATAGACAAAAACTTTCCCCCTCTTCGAGTAATACATTCCAGTCTCAAATATCTTGCTGTTCATAACATCTCCTAAAGCATCCAAATAGGATCTTCGGAAATTGCCATGATTTACCTCCCTTGGATAATACTTTGATGAGATCATTGCTGCTAATGTTGGTTTCAACAATTTTGGTATTGCTGCTTTTTTTTTTTTAAGTGCTAAGGATGAGATGCTGGATGTATATTTGTCATATTCCGACTGACTCATTCCAGGACCAGTGAAAAAGTTTTGTATATTGTTAGCAATATTCGTCCCTTCGTCTGCGTTTCCACCAATGATGTAGTCTACAGCGGTAAAGTTTGTGGATTTCAATATGGTGACTGGGTCACGTGGTATGAAATGGTTGTCAACCGTTGGCGTAAATGCTCCGTCAGAGTGCTGGTCGTGTCTGATGAGATCTGGAACTGGAACTTTCCTCAGACAGGACACGACCTTCGCTGACGAGACATCGTCTTTTATCACAGACGGACAGTCGACCATCATCGCCAAATGTCTGACCCTCATTCTAAGATCTGTGTTCAACAGAGCCGGTGAGGCTATTGCCCCGCCCAGAGATATAGCTCGTGCGAACAGACCACGTGACATCGGACTCAGAATGTGTAGTCCGACGCTGTAAGCGCCGGACCCATGCCCGAAAATCGTCACCTTCTTTCTATCTCCTCCAAATCCGTGTATGTTGTCTTGTATCCACTGCAGAGCCAGTCTTTGATCTAACAAACCCCAGTTACCAGGGGAAGCCGAGTCTCCTGTTGACAGAAAACCCAGAACCCCGATACGGAAGTTCAACGTAACGACAATCACGCGTCCATATGACGCTAAAACACTGCCATCGAAGAGTGTCCCGGATCCCATTTGGAAATCCCCGCCGTGTAGAAACACTACAACAGCCCAAGTACCGAACTGGGAATTTCTCGACGTCCCTGGAACAAAGATATTTAGATACAGACAGTCTTCGTTCGTTTCCGTAATTTCGAAGCCTGGCCCGAACGCGTTCGAGACTCCGTCCATGTTCTGGGGACAGGAAGGTTTCGAGTGAGTCACGTTGATGACACCAGTGGAATTCCAGCTGTCGGGTGATTCCGGAGGCTTGAATCTGAGCATCTCCGTGGGAGGTTTTGCGTATGGAACACCCAGGAAGATAGACATGTGGACGTGATTGACATTCTTGGCGAATCCTCGAACTTGTCCTTTTGTTGTCTTTACAATGGGTTTGTGACTTAGAACAGACACAACGCAAAGAGTCTGAATTGCCACAGCACAGTTAAATATGGAATACATTTTTATAATCTTTATTCTTCTTCTTCTAGATTAGTCTTAAAGCATCGTCTGTGTTGAGTTGCTGGAATGTAGAGCATATGAACAATATTTTGAAGTTTACTTAAATCTGATTTACAGCTGTTATCTGAAAGCAGAAGACAAAAACATAAATTATGCTTAAAAGAAACGAAATGAATGAATGTTTAACGACATTAAAAAAAAAAAAAAAAAAAAAGAGAGAGAAAAAAAAGACATCAGCTATTGGATGTCAGAAAAGGTAAGTATATGGAAATATTATTATTTATGTAATAAAACTAAATTTGCGACAGTAAAACTACCGATATACATCCGCAAATCGGAAAACACAGTAGGGATATCCCCTAATTATAATGTTTTTTTTCTCATGATTTTTGTCTGAACAAAATGTAAGAAAAATATACAGATAATTCAAGGTACGAAAGTAATTAATTGTAGTTGTTAATAATACAGGGCGCGCATTAAATCAATACTTTTTTAATGTGCAGCGTGAGTTGTTTCCCTCTATTTAGCAAATTTAAAATGACGGGGACCATTTTGAAGGTTGTTGTTGGAAGATTTATTTTGTTAATAATGATGCAAGTACTTCAATCGGGACTTAGTGAGTATTGTAGGTTATATATTTTAGGTTTATGTGTCCATTTGTTGCACTATTTCGGTTCAGACTAAGTTGTTAACAATGTGGTTCGAAATTTAGATATAGAGCGACCGTTAAATGCCGCGTGTATCTTACAACGAGTTGTTTAAAAATGTATTTAACGAGCGAAAGCGAGTTGGATACGTTTTTAAACAACGAGTTGTGTGATAAACGGCATTTAACGGACACGAATGTAGTATTCTATTTCTTACATATCTTCAGAAAACAGTTAAAAAAAACAAAACAAATTAAACGTCTTTTCCAAATGAAACCTATGTACGGCCATACGCTTATAGTTAACGTGTGCGTCACAGAGTAGTCAATTTCAGGTTAACCTGTACGTCACAGAGTGATCGATTCGATCGTGCTTTTTGTTTTCATTGGATGGTATGGCTCTGGTGACCTGGTCATCACCTAGGAGCAGCCAATCGTGTCTCTTTAAAATGTTATCACACATAGGTTCTTTAACACTATGTGTTAACAAAAATAACGAATGATGTTCTCACCAACGAGTGTGTAAGAATATAACTTTCTTGTGTTACAGATTTATTGATTCAGCAAACCTCCTGTTCGTTAAAGGGACATACCCTAGTTTTCAAACACTAAGGCATATTTGTGACTATTATAGCTGTTTTTGGTCATCCTGGTGTTTTTAATATCACAAAATGCATTTTTCATATTTTTAAAAACGTACGTGCGTCTGAGATGTAACAGTTATGGAGTCGAGTTTTAGTGTATTTTTAGAAGGTGTTTCACCATTTCAATGAATGAATGAATGAATGTTTAACGACACCCCAGCACGAAAAATACTTCGGCCATTGGGTGTGAAACTATGGTAATGCAAATAAATAAAGTGATGATCAACATCAATATAAAAATTCAAAAACAGTGTAAAGAACTGTGCAAAAACACAAATATCACAGAATTTTACGGATACTGAATATTACTAAAAACTTCAATTTTGTGCTGTATTGGCCATTCTCAAAGAGAATGTTACACCCCTGCACCACGGTGAGGTTACAGCACACGCAGGGGTTTCACCATTTCAAAGTCACAGACTAATATTTCACTAAAGTGTAACTTTATCCAAATGTGTTACATGTTTGTAGATTAACTAAACTCAGTGTTAATTTTCACGGGTTCAAACTGGGGTCTGTCCCTTTAACGGGTAATACATGCCGAAGTTTATGTGGCTATTGCCGCTTTCGGTCTGGATATTTTTCCGACACCATAAAACTCGCGTCTTTTGGACTCAGTTCTCAGTAGCCTAGACTATCCTTCTAGGACAGAGGGCAAGGGCGGGTTCGGGGTGTGGGGATGGGTGTGCAAAACATGTTTTCCACAATGTATAAGAAACCAACAGTATTAAATATATATTCTAGCAAACCCCCCCCCCCACCCCGTCTCCACGTTTGTCAAATCCGAGATCTGCAACCGACGCCATATCCGTAAATAAAATGTGTTGAGTGAAGGAGGGAAGGCAACGTTTTTTCAACGACGCATTCAACACATTTTATTTAAGGTTATCTGGCGTCAGACATATGGTTAAAGACCACAGAGATATTGTGAGAGGAAACCCGCTGTCACCCCTTCATGGGCTACTCTTTTCGATTAGCAGCAAGGGGTCTTTAATATGCACAATTCCAAAGACAGGATAGTACATACCACGGCCTTTGTTACACCAGTGTGGAGCACTGGCTGGAACGAGAAATAGCCCAAATGGATCCACCGACGGAGATCGTTCCTAAACCGACCGCGCATCAAGCGAACGCTTTACCACTGGGCTACCTATCAGCCCCTGTGTTGAGTGCGTCGTTAAATAAGACATTTCCTTCCTTCAGAGATATCGGACTCGGTGGCGTCGTGGTTAGGCCATCGGTCAACAGGCTGGTAGGTACTAGGTTCGGATCCCAGTCGAGGCATGGTATTTTTAATCCAGATACCGACTCCAAACCCTGAGTGAGTGCTTCCCAGATTGCAGTCGCCGAGTGTGGTTTGTTTATATGAGCTCTTGTCTCATAATTTAAATTAATTTTATTTACAACCATAATTACGTTTACTTTGATTAAGTTTATTGACCAGGAGCTGATACAAGTATAACTGTGTTGAAAGTATGTCTTGTGTGCCTTTTTGTACTTGTTGTTTTCGCCGTTTTCTTAAGCCCCGGGGCAATTCTTTCGTTTGTATTACGTGTTTGTGCTGGAGTCAGATATTGCCAGATATCTTGGGGCCAGTTATTCACGTCATATTTAACTTAAATGTCAAACGCGGTCGATAAATTAATTGACGATATGGACAAAAAGCCTAAACACGATGGCGGTAAAGTTGGCGCAGAGCGCGCTAACCGCTCGGCTTTTTCTGACACTTTTGCGTCCGATTCGTTGCCTGATGTCTCTATGTGACGGAACATGCTCTTAATTTGTTTTCGCCTATGGCGATATTAATTGTTTTAGAGGGCCGTGTGCAGTTCCAATATGCACTTAAGCCCAGATGGGCAACTTGTTACGTGATACCTTTGCGCGACGGTCGTCGAGCTTTTCTAATACACACCCAGCGCAGATGTGGAGGCCATGTGGCCAGTAGTTACGTAATACCTCCGCGAGTGCGGTTTTTACAACCGTGATTTTGGTGACTAGGCGTCATTGAGTCTGACCATCTGAGAAACAAAATACCGCTTGGTCGCTGTGGAAATTCACATGATAAGATTCAGTACCACGATGTACCCCCAGGCGATATTCGGCTTTATGATAAATAGCTAGGGTTTTAGAGATATCAGGGAGAAACATAGGAAGGCTCCAGGGGATCGCTGTCCGTCCGGACTGATACATTTTTTTATTTCTGCTCTGTGTATAACCTTGATGTGATTGATGTGACTTTAAATATTTTAATACTGTATTATACCAATATTATTTAGACGGTGCTGCCGGACATCTGACACAGAATACTGTAGGCTCACTGTTCTATATATATAAAAAGCTTAACCAGTCATCCTAGAGGACCTAGGTAAACTGTAGGTTATTGTCTTTATTGTGATAGGTACCAGTATTAAGTCTGTATTACAAGGTTATTGAATGAGTAGTAAGGGTTAATTAAAAATTAACCAGTTAGGAATAGAGTTGTAATTCCTTTATTAATTAAGTTCTCCTGGAAGCGTTTCTCAATTATCACACGTTATTGAACGAGTAGTAAGGGTTAATTAAAAATTAACCAGTTAGTAATAGAGTTATAATTCCTTTATTAATTAAGTTCTCCTGGAAGCGTTTCTCAATTATCACACGTGTGGGTGTTGTGTCACGGTGAAGTGATTAGCATATTGTGTAAACTAGACACCTAGAGATTAACTAATTAAGTGATCAGTTCTGGGTTGTTATTATTTGTTGTTGTTAATTAACTAGTGCGGCAGTACATTGGTCTGCGTAGGTTAATACAGATTCCAAAGTGTATTGTGTTTTTGTTGTGTTTTCTAGTGAACTAAACTTGCTATAATAATATATACTTTATATAAGATCTTATCTCTGATCATACCTAGACGAGCCAGCGGGTATAACTGCCTGTTACAGAGAGATCTAATAGATATACAGTTAGGAGAGATATTTTGATAATCGTGTTTTATTCGGTTACGGGTATTATAGGATCCCCGTGACACTCTATGACGGTAGGTCTCGGCTGGGATTCCCTGGGAGATGTTGGGGTTAGCTTAAAGAAAACGCCGGTTTCGTCTACCCCCTTGAAGCGACTTAAACGTGATATTCCACTCCCCGGGGATGGTCTGTCCTTCACAGCAAGTGGTAGTGTGTTGGGCGAGCCCTCCCGGGGGGAGTAGAACTTAAATACTAGTGGTCTAGCTAGTGAAATGTTTAATTCGACCTCAGGAGTTAATGAGGACGAAAATAGCCCTACCCCTACAGAAGAATTTATTGTGACGGAGGGGGATGAGGACCCCGAGGGACGGCGGCCAAAATAAAAAAGTACAACAGTTTTGACTCTGTTTTTAGTGCTGGCGAGGTAAGCGCCTCTCACTCTGATACACAGACCCTCTCGGCTGAGCTACCAACTACAACTAGATCACCGACACCACCCCCCGGGACAGGTTTGGGTGAGACCAGGAAGAGGAAGGTGACTGTAGCTCAAGCCGGGGGGGGGGGGGGCAAGACAGACAAAAACACAAGGTGAGAGTTTGTTTATAGGTGATATTGATGGGGACCAAAGTTGTCCCGTTCCAACTAACAACCATTTTGCTTGTCTGGGTGGGACGGTAACTTCACCTCTCCCCTCCCATGTAAGAGTTAAAATGAAAGTAAATACCTCTAAAAGTAGAACAGAAAGTCAGAATATTCCTGGGCTGAGAAGAATTTTTTTTGGCTCTCTTGACCCCGCCCCCTATGGGTTACAATTCTTTAAACAGACAGTCTGGGAATTACAACAAAAATCAACATCGGGGACGTTTAGAAAAACGGTATTCTTTCATTCGCAACTGCCAAATGGACAAACTTTTATGAGAAGTGGGTCAGACCTCCCCTTCGCTGCCCTGGGATCTGTTGTGAATATCCGTCCCCACCCGGACAGCAAAGATGAGGTTGCAGTGGTACTTAAAGAGTGCTTGCGTGAGCCAACTGATAGCTTAAATAGTGACATCTGTAATAAGTTGTCAGTAAACAGTTATATTGACGTGCTTGGACCCGGCCCTAGCCAGACTATGGCTATGGCCGACCAAATACACGAACAGCTTTCAAAAATAGTTTCCCCCGGGCTCAAGGCCACTGCCATTGTTGGCAGTTGAAAAGGTGTTGAATCCGGGCTTCAAATAACAGAACCAGAACAGGGTCGTGTGTACGCGCGCGTCCGCGCTCCGTTTGAAAAAGGTGATCTCGATCCCTCTCGAGCGGAAACATTGGTTTCTGCACGTAGGCCATCTGTAGACTTGCAGCCCGATAGTGGGTTACGTAAAGACCCGAATGTCACTTCGGCCGTCTCCGTTGGTGGTCCGGAGCACATGGTAGCTGGGGCTATGGAAGTTCCGTTGACCCAGGGGGGACTGCCTGGCATGGCATTTTGGGATGGGTGTCTAGCAGAGATTCGTGCCCGGGGCCCCCCGGGGACTAGTTTTACTGAAATTACTCATAAGAAGAGAAAACGCCGGCAGATAACCTCCCCAGAAAATAAAATTCAGGAGGCGGGTGATTTTCTTTGGGAAGAAACAGTAGCCCCCCTCCCTCCCCCCATCCAGTAGCCAAACGTACAAAAGCCAAACGGGGGGTAGACTTACCTTCTACGAGGGCTAAACAAAACACTAGCCTCCCTACAAAATTAGTTACGACTGAGATGGAGGTAGATCCGTCCCCCCCCCCCTTGAGCCGAGAGTGAAACGCACCAGGGGCAGACCCAGAGCCAACCAGCTCCTTTTATAGACAGGTGAGGCCAGTTAGGGAAGGGGGGGGGGGGTATGAGTCAAGTTAGACCCCCTCCTATTCAGACAGGAACACATGCCACATACCAAATGGCTGACAGGGGCAGATACAATAGACAAGGGGGTGGTCCCTCCCCCATGGAACTTAGAAAGTTGGTTAAGACCGATTTGAAGGGAGTACAGGAGACAAATATCCTCCCCTCCCTTAGGCAACAAAATTTTAATTTGTCCATCGTCAATGTGACGGTATGGGCAAATGGATACCTGGATGTCCTCTTGGGGAGGCCCACGGGGGTGGACTCGATCAAGATAAAAGGGGTGGTGCATCGGCTACTTCCCTTTATTCCAAAGCCCCTTAAATGCGCCAAGTGCCAAAAGTGGGGGCATTCGGCCAGAAAGTGTCGATCCACCAGGGAGCACCCGATTTGCTTCAGGTGCGGAGCGGCCCACCCCAAAAGGTCCCCCGAATATCCAGCACACGACCGATGTCGTGTGCTAATTGTAGGGGTGACCAGGGAGTGCCCAGACAGGGAGTGCCCAGATCATAGGAGGGCCGTCCGAATTCTGGCGGATCGGAGGGCACCCGGGGGAGGATCCACTAGGGGTGAAGTGTCAGTGCCCCGGCCGTGCCCCCTGGGCTTGGTGACTGGCGCAAATTTAACTACAAAGACTGAGTCGATAAATATTTCGTCTCAGCAAATACGATACAGTTCATATGCCGGCGCAGCCTCAAGGACTGTAAATTCTTTAATTTCAGATCATCAAATCACGACTTAGTTAGAGTGATTTCGGGTTTATTTTTAACTCGAGAGCTACCAAAAGTCCCTTATGATACTTTCAAATTAGATGATATTATTGTTGCCTCCAGAGATGCCTGTGAGGTATTAAATCATCATATGTCCATCAAAGTTGACCCGAATGCCATTGAAAAACGAACGGTGAATTGGTATAGGGCCAAACTTATGTTGGATACTGAGAGTCGATGCGAAATCAGTGAGGATTAACTTTATAGTTATTTTCAAACTGGAACTGTTTCGTCTCTCATAATGCCGATACAAAATAATAATAGTATTAATAATAATAATAATAATAATAATAATAATGGTATTAGAAATAATAATAATAATAATAAAAATAAATTTATGGTTGATAGGCATAAGGGGTTAGGTATCCTCCAGTGGAATGCTAGGGGCCTCAGAAGTAATGGGTCAGAATTAAAAAACAATTTGGAAGTAAATACAGATATTGATATAATAGTTATTCAGGAGACCGCTAAGGTTAATGATAAAAATAAAAATAATAAACCTTTTAGTATTTATAAAATTTCGGGATATACGGGTCTCTTTTATAATTCTGGTAATACTTTTAGGGGAGGAGTAGCTACCTTTGTCAAAGATGGAATATCCCACTCACAAATTCCAAACAGGGGGGTAAATCCACATATCGAGTCATTGGGGGTAACACTTCATTTAATAGGGAGAAATATAAATATTTTTAATTTTTATATTCGTCCAACTCATGGAGAAAATTTATTAAAAGTAGATAATTTTATTAATATTATTGGTAATCATAATGTAAATCTTATAATGTTAGGGGATTTTAATAGTAAAAATATTTTATGGGGATCTAAGGTAACTAATACTCAAGGCCGAATTTTTGAAAATTTAATGGATAGACTAGATTTGGCCTGTCTAAATGATGGGACTAGTACCTATCTATCTGATACCACCAATACTTGGTCATGTTTGGATGTTACTTTGGCATCTAGTGATATTGCCGCCAAATGCGAGTGGGAGGTACTTGATGACCTGGGTATTGATCACCTCCCAATTAAAATTAATTATAATGGAGTAGATAATCTAGTTAATAATAAATGTAAATTTAAAAATAAATGGATTTTTGATAAAGCAGATTGGGATAGGTTTGGGCGCATGCGTGCGGATATAGATCATGAGCAGATTAGAAATATAAATGTAGATAAATTTAATAAAAAATTAATTGATAAGATTATTAATATTGCAGATAAATGTGTTCCCGTTTGCCGTAATAATCGTAAAAATAAAACAGTTCCTTGGTGGACCGATGAGATTACAGAATTAAAAAAAAAGAGAAATAAATTTAGGAAAAATTTAAAAATAAATTAAACAGATGAAACTATTAGAGAATTTAACGATAGTAAATATAAGTTAAAAATAAAAGTTAATTTAGTTAAAGCGGCCTCATGGACTCAGTTCTGTGGATCCCTCAATAAAAATTATAATGTTAGAGAGGTATGGTCAAAGATCAAAAGAATCAGGGGGAAACAAAATAATACTAAAAATATTTAAGTAAAAATAAATATAGATAAACTAATATAGATAAAGCTAATGCATTGGGAGCTATTTTTGAAAAAAATTCGGCTACTACTAATTTTTCTAAAGAATTTCAAATTAATAAAAGGGATAGTCCTATTCCCCCTGATTCTTTAACTGGGGAAAATGATAGTAACTATAATGTGCCTTTTAGGTTGGAGGAGATGCTACAGGCTTTTGGTAAGCGGAAGGGCTCAGCTCCCGGGCCAGATAAATTTAGTTATATATTTTTTAAACATATGCCTACCAAAACCCTTGAACCTTTCCTCAAACTATTTAATTTAGTTTGGAGTGGGGGATGTATGCCTCAGGAATGGAAACATGCGGAAGTTTTTCACTATCCAAACCGGGAAAAGATCCCTCTGATCCAAACAACTATAGACCAATATCTTTAACTTCCAGCGTATGTAAGACCATGGAGTGTATGATAAATAATCGCCTTATCCACTTTCTGGAGGTAAATAAATTATTGTCTATTTTCCAGAGTGGTTTTAGGAAACACCACTCAACCACCGACCACCTGGTTCGTCTTCAAACCGAAGTAAAAACTGCTTTTCGGAAGAGACAAAAGGTGGCGGGGTTTTTAGTGGACATTGAAAAGGCATAGGACATGGTCTGGCGGCGAGGGTTGTTGATAAAATTGTATAGGATGGGAATTAGAGGAAGAATGTTTGGCTTTATAAAACATTTTTTAAAAGATAGAACTTTCTCTGCTAATTTATATGGTAGTTTTTCTCCCGTCCTTATATTGGAAAATGGTATCCCCCAGGGGTCAGTTATAGCACCTACACTTTTTAGTATTTTTATTAATGATTTGGCTATGGTGCTAGAAACAAATAATAAAAGTATAAGTACAAAATTGAGTGTTGGTCTGTTTGCAGATGACACTGCATTCTGGAGAGTTGGAAATTCATATGAAAATATTAGTAAAGATATCCAGTCTGATTTAAATAGTTTAGATAAATGGTCCTCAGTTTGGGGTGTTTCCAAAGCTAACACCAAAGTTATAGTTTTTAGAAAAATTCAACGTAAACTAATTAATTTAGATTTAAAATTAAAAGAAGTAGTTATAGAACAGGTACGATCAGTCAAATTCCTAGGTGTGATCTTTGACAATGCCCTAAATTTTGGGACCCACATTGCTGAGGTAACTGGCAACTGTACTTTTTATATAAATGTAATGAGGGTGTTGTCAGGTACACCATGGGGCGCAGATAAAAAAAACTATGCTCATGATCTTTGAGGCCTTTATTGTGCCCAGACTTCAATATGGGGCCATGGCGTTCAGCTGTGCTTCGCACTCAACTCAGAAAGATTGAAGCAGTATATGGCAGGGCTCTCAAGATTATTGTTGGGGGCACTGTCTGTACTCCATATGATAGCATAATGGTTGAGTTGGGGGTGCTTCCTCTTGCACTTAGAAGAATCAGGCAGGGCCTTAATTATCTTAATAAAATACGTAGCCTGGTGCCTGATTCTCCTGTCAACCAACTAAAACCTATACAGATAGAATCTGTCGAGGAGAAGGACATAACTATTGTTTCTTATTTAAATAAATTTGCTAATGACTTTGGAGTTGTTGGCCTATCTGTCAATAGGGCCAATATTGACCCTGGAGATATATGGTATGTCAGCAAACCGATAGTCAATTACCACATTAGAGATGAAATTATAAAGGTAGAAAATTTAGAGTGTAAGAATATTATTTTTAAAGCAGTGGTAGGTGACTTTTATCCAAAAGAGATCCAAGTGTTCACGGATGGATCTAAGGACCCCACTACTGGGAAAACGGGTATGGCCTTTGTGATTAAAAATGTAAATGATAAACCGATAGCTATTAAGGCTAGACTGTCGGATAATGTTTCAGTATATACTTCAGAATTAATGGCCATCTTGTATGCCCTAATGTGGATTGAAAAATATTATAAAAATTATAGCCCCAATAGTTATGTTATTTTCTCTGACAGTCTTAGTGCCTTGCAGGCTATTGGGGGCTCCAATACTATTAGACCAGAAATTATTAAACAGATTTATAATAATTATAATAAAATAATAGAATATAAAGTAAAGGTTGCCTTCGAATGGGTTCCGGCACATGTTGGTATTGAGGGCAATGAGTTGGCGGATGCCTTTGCCAAGCAGAGCCTCACTAGTCCTGTAGTGGAAATTTCTGTTCCATACAATTACAGTGAAGTGGAATCTATAATAGAACCACACTTTGGTAGGCTGTGGCAAACAGAATGGAATCACAGAACCAGAGTGTGGCATTCCACTATTAAACCAAAGGCGACAACACCTGGTCCAGTTTCTTTCAATGTAAAAGTTACTAAAATTATAAGTAGATTACGTATGGGTGTTACGGTAGGGTTAAATGACATTAAATTTAAAATAAATAAATCTGATACACCCAGCTGTTTAGAATGCAATCAGATAGAAGATGTTAGACATTATCTTTTTGATTGCAATAAATATAAACAAAAAAGATTGAAACTGGATTTTTTTTTTATACATAATAATATTATTTTTGATGCAAATAATTTATTGAATCCTCCGAAAAGTTTTAAACAAATAATAGGCAGGTTGTTGATCGCCTTTGTTTATGAAACTAAAATAAAAATTTAAATATATTTTATAATATGGGGGCTGCAAGTGATTAGTGAAATAATGCAGACCTCATTTATAATAACTAATTATAGAGGACTGTAAAGAGTTAGCTGAATAATAGTCCTCTAAATATATAAGTTAAAATTATAGATATAGTTAGATGAAGGGGGCTGCAAGTGGTTAGCAAAATAATGCAGCCCTCTGTGATAATGAAATAAATGAATAAAATGTTATAGGGGTTAGATAATGGCACCTTCGGTTGTCTAATTATAATATAAAAATGAAATAGTTATGAAAGGGACTGTAAAATGTTAGCTAAATAATACAGTGCCTTAAATATTAATTTAATTTAATTAACTAATGGTGGTAGTTAGATTGGGCCACCTTTATTTTTAATTTATTGATGTCGTTGACCGCGCTTGTACTCATATACAACTATATTTCCCTGTTTACAAATCACCTTGAGTGCTAGGCCTAAATAGACCTTGACGGGTTACGACTATGTTGTTTTTCTGTTGGCGGCCGGTTCCTCTTTAGTGTTATTATTAATATATGACGTCATGTCGCTTCGGGGGAGTGGCCTTCTTTATTTTAATAATAAATATTTGGTATTTTAAATAAATAAATAGTTTATATTTGTCTTTTAGATACTTATTGTATTATATTTTAATGTTGTTATGTAAATTTATATTGTATAAATGGTGAAGGGTGTTAGAGTATGAAAGTAGTATCAGCTCCTGGTTGAGTGTTGGGGGATCTGTTACCTGGCAGTAACATCTTCCCCACTCGGTGACTGCTTTATATATTGTATATAACGTTAGAATTTTTAATTTGATGTTTTTGGTTTTAAATTATTAGTTTAGGTTACTAGCGTGCTCTTTTTTAATGTGTTGTTTTCTTATATAATTTTAATTATTGAAATAAAAAGAAATTTGTAATTAAATAGGGCGGTACGCTGCTCATATGCCGACGAGGGAGATTGAATGTTCTTTATTCTTTTCCCCGTCGTTCGGTTTTTATACATTAAAGGGTCACAGTGTCTTTTGGATGACGTAACGTTTTTGTTCTCGAGTTTGACAGGGAGGCGCCTCGAGGCTTCAGGACCGGAGATACGTTTCACTCTCATCGAACTGCCAGACGAAATTAAAAGCTGAAATAAAATGACATGAAGAAGAGGAGAATCGAAACTGGAGGGCACTAAAGCCTGGGGGGGGGGGGGGGGTCGGGTTCTATTGGGTGGGGTGGGGGGTGGGGGGGCACCGGAGTTTAGGGTTTTGGCGCTAAGGCATAGGCGATTAGGCCTAGGGAGAGATAGGTTTGTCCGGGGCGATCCTGCCCCTCCCCCCTTTTTTTTAGCCGCCCCCCCTCCCCCCCACGCCAAGGTTACCGATAGAATTGATTGTCCTTTTTAAAGTAAATGGTCATGCAGGGCCTTCCTGAGAACAAGGTTGAGCCCCCAAGAGTCACCAATACCTTCCTTCTCCCAAGGCTAATAATAGATATTTGATTTTAGGCAGCCCGATTAAAATAGCGATCAAAATTAGTAGACTAGAGCATATATATTATAGTACATTTAGAACTGCGCTCAAAATTTAAAAAATTTGGTCCCTGTATTTTTATGATTTGGAATTAAAATTCAAAATTGTCCCTGAAATTTTTCTGTCCCAAGTCGGGCCTCTGACATCCAGAGGCCCGACTTGGGATAGACATGCTCGAAACCTTAGTGGTATAGGAGCATGATAAAATTTAAACAACAACAACAGCAAGGCTCAATGGGTAGGTGTAAACCACTTGCACCGACCAGTGATCCATAACT
This sequence comes from Gigantopelta aegis, assembly GCF_016097555.1. Classification (NCBI taxonomy): domain Eukaryota; kingdom Metazoa; phylum Mollusca; class Gastropoda; order Neomphalida; family Peltospiridae; genus Gigantopelta; species Gigantopelta aegis. Next base: position 16,260 of record NW_024535005.1, read on the forward strand.
GGTTCAACAAAGGCCATAGTTTGTGCTATCCTGCCTGTGGGAAGCGCAAATAAAAGATCCCTTGCTGCTAATCGGAAAGAGTAGCCCATGAAGTGGCGACAGCAGGTTTCCTCTCAAAATCTGTGTGGTCCTTAACCATATGTCTGACGCCATATAACCGTAAATAAAATGTGTTGAGTGCGTCGTTAAATAAAACATTTCTTTCTTTCTTTCCTTCCGAGATCTGCAAATTTTGTTTGAGTTCATATTCAGTTATTTTCTTTCTTCTAAACAAAAGGAAAAACAGTGAAGTGAAGTTGAAAAGAACCTAGTCATTTTTCTCTCTCAATTTGTGTTACTAGCGTGTAGACAGACATAAATCTGATGTAAATACACACCAGGAAATAAAACGTAAACTGGCGGAAATAATCCACAAATTATGGGAGAAATTTACGACTTTATTTCAAGACAGTAAATCCTCGATTTATATCTTAATGTACGTTTAGAGCGGTGTCCTACGCTGCATGCTGGATTATTGGTTCAGAGAAGACAGCAATAAATACAAATATTAAAGGAGCATGTT
>NW_024535006.1:0-15980 GCF_016097555.1 Gigantopelta aegis
GACTTATACTATATGCCTAAATTTTAAAGGATAGTTCCTAGTTACTTATAGTATATTATTGACCAAACTCCATCACTCAAAGGGAAAATATGCTATAATGAGATATAAAAATAAAATCGTTACACAGCTTATATCAGCTTTCACTTCCTTTTTAATGAAGACTTTTAAAGTCCAAGAGAGGATTAATTGCAAATATTTACATAGTCCAACCTCATATACCCACAGTAGATAGATAAACAAATAAAATGGAGTAAAGAATGAATAATAGATAGTTAGATAGTGCGTTAAGATATTGAGATACATTACTGTGAGTGGGAGAACTAACATATGTAACATATCAAAATTAACATAAATGTTAATATACAGTTTATAGTATGAAATATTATGTGACCTGATTTGCAAAAAGGGAAAACTTCTATATATATGTCTACTTGTCTCTTGTTAGTCCAAATCTATATACTCAGTTAGTACATGACGTGTGTGTGTGTGACCTGAATTAGCTAAAAGGGACCACTTCTTCTGCAAAAAACATTTTTTACCTGATATGTGAACAATCACTGTTAAAACATCTCAAACAGCTCAGTATCAAATGTTTTGACAGAAAATGGTCCTTTTGGCAAATTAGGTCAAATATATATTGACGATATAGGAGACTCAAACTACAGTCTCTTACTCATTATAATGACATAGTGGATGTATCATGTCAACATTTACTCCGATGCAGCTGACAAATGCAACTATGATCTTTGGCTATGTTTTCCTGACATAAGACAACAATCTGGTTAGTAATAGTACGTGGCCTTTAAGGGTGAATAAGACAATTATACACTGTAATCTGCTCTTTATCAAGCATCTTTTCATATTACCTCTTTAATTAATACTTCCTTCTATTAATATCCCTTTGAAAGGAGTTTATTAGGACATCTAACATGTAAAATGTACATATGAAACTTTGATATGGTTGTACCGTGTATAGAGGTAATATATTGATGTTTTGTATTAAAAGATGTTAACAGAATCAAGGATAAATTACATGTGTGTTACAATGATAAAATGAGAAGACATAAGATAAAGAGCAGATTACTGGTTTATGCTGTCTTGGTCACTATACAAGCCACTAATTATTAATATAGAAATATTCCTATGTATAAGATATTATAGTGAAAATTCAAAGTTGATATAATATGTAAAATGCCAAGTATGTATAATGGATACTAATATACAAAAGAAGCCAAATGAAAAACCTGGCATGACATGAGGACATTATAACCCAATTAACTTCAAAGTTTCAAGGATATCACGATAAACAGTTGACTTCTCACTTCTATCCAGTAGTCATTAAATGTATACAGACTATGTCTTACATTCTTGTGTAGCACATAATGTCATTCTATTAGCTTAGTTTTACCTTGTACATGACACCATACAATATACTACATATACATGTCTGATTATAACACTACCTTTCAACTTCAGTCAATTTAATGTTGTTATTAAGTCTGACTTCCTGTCAGCTATTACATTAAACTGCATAGGGTATATTTCCCAATTGATAGTGAAACATTTTTTATGTATACAAGGCAGATACGTTTGGTTGATACATTAAACATATTTAATTCATAAAGTTATAATATTATCTTAATTAGACTTTAAAATTCGTCAACTATGATATTATCCAATGCCTATATAAACTTCAAACAAATAATATTATCTGATGATAATATTTATTGTTTACCAATTAAAAATTAATACTGTACTTTCAAAGGTATGCACCTAATATAATTTGTAATATCATCTCTCATTCTATTACATACACAGATAAATATTCTCTTTCCAATGGCTTTGGAAATGTTTAACACTGTAAACACACTTTGCACTTATAGTCGACAGAAGTACCAAATATGCCAGTTTGTCTATCTTTTATATAACAGTCCATTCATAGGTTAGGACAAAGATCATAAGATCCTTCCTTCAAACTATAGGTGTTGTGTTAATACCTATCTCTCTGATTATTTATGTTACTGACAATATATTGACCTATCTTTGTATGAGTTAAGCGCACACACAGCGCGCGCACATGTATCACTGAAAAATAAATAAATGTCCAGAGTATCACTGTGGATATGAGGAACTATATTCATTATCTTATGTAGTAATTTATTGATAGCACAAATCTTGTTTGTAGTTGGGTATTGAACAAACCAAGTAGAGGGTATGTGTTGTCATGTGACCTCTATTAGTAGTCTGTTAATTATATTCATTGATATATCAAATTTATGAAAATTATTAGTTATTTTCTGGGGTATATATGTTGATTATAGTAGCCCTTGGGTAATCGGGGTATCTTGTTAGTACTGATCAAAAACACACCCACTACTTGTTATATTGAAAATGAAGAACTGTTGATCAGTATAAAGTCATAATTACTGAATAAATAATATATTATTTCATTTAATATTATTTTATAGATGTTGGCTTAATTAAATGAGAGTGGATTATATGGACATTATTGCACCAGTTATCCGAATACTTCTAGTAACTTTAATGAATAGATGAATTGATGATAACATAATGACATCTTAAGATCAATATTGGGTTCTTCATCATGTCTATGTGCTAATAAGAAAACATGAAAAATGTCAACTACATAAAGATAAAACTATAATGATCAAGTATTAGTATTTATTTATTATTAGTTCATTTTTTTTATGCAGACAATTTATAAGGCTTCTAATACACTAACTATAGTGATGGATGGTATAGGTTGGATACTAACAATAGTGATTATTATTCCTATATTAAGGTATTCCTGAAATATAATATGTTGATTTTAGTACCCATTGGATATCTTGATGGTAATTGACAAAAAAACCACACCCACTACTTGTTATATGAAATGAGAAACTGGTTGTGAGTAATAAAGTCATAAAATTAAATGATAATATTTAACTAATCATTATAGATCTGTGTTAAAATTATGAGAGTGGATTTATATGGACATTTATTGTACCAGTTATCCTAAATACTTCTATCATTTGACTATGGAGAGATGGATCGATGATTACATAATAACATCTTTCAAGGTCAATATTGGGTTCTTCATCATGTCTATTGTGATAATTAGAAAACATTCAAAAACATCACTACTAAATAGATGAACTGCTAATATCTAGTATGATGTATTTATTTTCTTTTATACATTTCTCTCACAGACAACTGATAAATTCTTTTATCTTCACATACTTAAAATGCTGGTATAATGAAAAAGCGAAAATCTCAAATTTTCCAGCAAAATGATATTTCACTAAAGCAAATTCATTGCTGACAATCAGTGAGTTCCAATAATGTCATTATCATGATAGTTGAATTTCTTACAAAATGATGTTAAATATTTCGATAGACCAGTTTTTGCTGCAATTAATCTGAAAATATACTCTAGAACATTAGATGTTATGTTTGTAATAGTTATGTAGAGCAGGTACAGTAATGTCTAATAGTATTAGAGGGTACATCATATACTTTGAAGAAATTAAGAATGCTGAAGAAAAGTACGAAACTAAGCTCAGCCATATAATTATCACATTCCATTAAAAGAACTGAGATGGTATCTTGGATTTTTAAATTACTGACAGTCAATACATCATGCCATTCAATTTATCAAAATTTAATAATCATTGTGGCTATCCCATTATGTGTTACTATAATTATTTGTCTTATATAATCCAATCCTAATTTAATTGCCTTTATTTATTGATTCGTTATTGCATATATAATGAACAGTCTTTATTGCTGGTCAAGGTATTATTATCTTACATACTTTATGTCTCACTTTCTAAACCTGTAAGTCTGATTATTATTACTAGGTGTATAAGTGTCACGACACACACACATATACACACAGGTAAGAAGGCATACTCAATATAGCAGTATAATAAAAAGATTTAAAATCTCATTTTTTATAGCAAATATATTTTACTATATAAATGGCTTCATTGAACATCAATGAGTTCCAATACTGCGTATTATCTGATATCTTTCTCTCTTATTGAGTGATGTTATAAAAAATCTGAAAGAATCAGTTCCTATCCTGTTCAAAATAACTCTGGACAAATAATATTCTAAAAACAGTTGTATGGTATGGTGTGTATATATTAAAACGCTGATAATGACTATTGTTCAGTATCAAAAGTACATAGGATGCTTTGAAGAAAAAAAAGAATGCTGAACAAATTAATATTAAATTGAGCTGGTTTAGGATTATTGTTTAGAGATTACGTTGTTATTATATATCATCTATCACATTATTTAATCCTAATTACAGTTGTCTATAATTTTCCGTATACAATCGCTGAAAATATACACACTAAACTATTGATTAACCTCACAAGAAAAGAAGACAAAAAAAAGAAAAGAACAGAGAAGAAAAATCAGAAAAAAAAAAGAAAAAAAAAAAAAAAAAAAAGGAAAAGAGTGCAGAAAAGAGAACATCATAACGACATTTTACAGGAAGTTGTTATTAGTTTAATTAAGAGGAGGAGCAACACTTGTCTGTTTCTATTTGAGCAAATCCATCACATAAAAGGATAATGATGCTAATAAAAAGTATGAGATATAAAATATCTGCTTTGCTTATGTACACTCCTTGTTCACATAGGACTAGTTGCAAAATATTTATCACCGTCCATAGAAGGAGAATGGATGGATAGATAGATATTATATGTAATATTTAATATTAAAATATTGAGGTACAATACAGTGCTTATAATAGTAGTCTAACATATTTTACATTGAAAAATATCATAATATTAATATCCATGTTTATAGTAGAGAATTATTATATGCATCTATCAACATATTAGGTACTTATATTTGTGCCTATTGGCAGATACTGAATAATATCCAGCAAAAAAGAAAAAAAATTGCTAGCAAAAAAAGTAACAGTACATAAGCTACTTTTAAGATTAATTTTATATTCTAGTGACAGAAAAGTTGACTGCAATAATTATCTTGCTGTGTGAAATTAATAGGATTTAATGTTATGATTACAATTATATGTGAACTAAATGAGTAAGCATAGTCTGTATATCTCTGATAAATTGTAAGGGTCAAATGTTTATACTAATTTTAGTGAAATTTTTAAGTTTATTGGGTTCTAGCATTTACTCATGTGATGCTTTCTTATATTTTGGATTCTTCTATCATATATTATAATTACTTATTATACTTTTATGTCAAGTTTGGCCTTTAATTATGCTTACAAACTTAAATAATGTCTATGTAACTAATTGTATGATGTGCACACATAATAGGATAATTGTAGTAGCCAAGTTATATATATATGTTTTATAAGTCATATTCAATCATAGTTGGATTTTGAATTGAATACAATTATGTTAATTAATGTTATGTTAATGTCCTTGGTACTTATTAGGGCAATCAAGGAAAAATACAATTATTTGTAACTGAATACTGTATTACTGAATAGTTATCTTGGTAATTTAGTGATATTTTGTGATTGGTTTTTCTTCCTAATAATACAAATATGACATGTTTATTTGCACTGATGTATATGGCTGCTACCGGATCCCAATCACATTAAATATACCTTTGACATATATATATATATATTATATATATATATACATATATATATATTATAATATATATATATATATATATAATATATATATATTATATATATATGATATATATGTATATTATTCCTTCATAAACTTTGTTATTATTAACGATATTAACAGAATTAAACATCCAATGCAATGTTCGAAAATGAGAAAAATGTGTTTTAAAAGCTAATTAAGGCTATGCTGTTCTTATACATCACTATATAATGCTACTAATTATGATAATATAGAGATGTTTGCCCATGTCATGATATCATAGAGAAAGTTCAATTGAGATTATAATGTATAATACAATTATATAATGTATATAAAAGAAGCCAGACTATAAAGATAACTTTGTTATTATAACATAATTACCTTTTAAATTCAATTACATTAGCATAATATATTACAGACTGTTTTAGCTACAATTGTAACAACACAATGTCATTCCTTGAACTTGACTTTACTCATATATAATACCTATATAATATATTACATGTACATATACATTACAACATTTAAACTTCAATTCAATTCAATAATTTTAGAGTCTGATATTCTGTCAACTGTGATATCAAACTAGTATATATAGTTTTCAATTGTTTGATAGTGGATACATTATTTATATATATAAACCACATATATGTTTGATATAACATATTAAACTGTAATGATTCACCAAAATATACTATTGTAGTTCTGTCTGATTTCTGTCAAGTATGATAATCATGCTATTGCTATCAACTTCAAACAAGTAATATTAGTCTGAATTCCTTTTAACTAAGATATAATATTATGTAAGGAAAAGCCCTGATTTATTATAAAATAAACATTATAGGTTTTGCATTGAGTGGTTGACATTGATATATCCACTGTGGATGTAAATGATCAGGGACTGTAATTAGAGCTTCTCCTACATTCAGTTATCTATTCACTGTAATATATATTATTGCACATGATTAACTGAGTAATTGCAGAGATAGACAAGTTAATTGTCCTATATTTTAGAATTTTAAATGCAAGATGTATCCCTACAATAAAAATACATCTTAATAATTCTTCTGTTTTTCTAAACATATACATAGTACATGAGCAATTAAAACATATATATAATATACACCACTACATCTTAAAACTATAACAATATTAGTATTGAATGAATTAATTAATATATTATATAATTCTAACCAGTTTTTTTTTCTAAAAAAACAAAGCAGTTCAAAAAATATTACTAACAATGTGTACAATAATTATATTGATATATTATGTTAAAATGTGTAAGATGATGTGAATTGATCATCATGGAGGATATTCCTCTTTCGAAAACCTATTTAATTTTTCTCCTTATCTATACTATATGGTCTACATTGAATGCCATGGGTTGACCAGATAGTAACTCTGCCTCAGTTTATTAAAAGGAAGAGGGGCTAACTTGCTAGACTAATACAGTTATTGATTTATATTTATAAAATGTCTGACTAAACAATAACTAATAGATTAATAAACTCATGTCTCTTTATCTAAAATCTTGAGTCTTCCAAGGATCACATTTCCTATACTGTGATCCACAATGTCCCAGTCATTGATTTAACATTGACCCCCTCTGTGCTCTGTGTGAAGTGTGGCGATTAACCTGAGCCTGATCAAAAGCCCCAAATAGCTTGGCATATATATATTGACTTGTATTTATAATGCAACAGTTCATTAGTAACACTTTATTTGTCATATACATGTAGGTATTTTTTGATCAGTCAAAAATGGATGACAAAGTTTCGATCTAATATGCAAATAATATCATCTGATCATAACTAATATACAAAGATACTTGAAAATTTGACAGCTGTTATAACATAAAAACTCACTCTATAGCCATCTACACTATACCTGTAGTACCTTCATCAGCTGTGGATCTTCAGCTGCCAACAGTCAATTAATCTATAAGAGCATGCAGGAAATGAATACTCAATATTTCCTTCATGAATATATGTATATCATTAATGATGCAGTAATTACAATGATGATGTTGTTGCATAGATAATACAGAAATAATTGGACACCTGTTAGACTATTAATAATGTTTGCATTATTTGAGCTATGCAAACATCATCATTCTAATTGTGATCATTAATAAATAGAAACATTCTTATAATCTGACAGATGTTAACTCAATATCCTATAAAACAAAATCACTTTACCCTTCTACACTATATATGTAGTACCATCAGCTGTGGATCTTCAGCTGTTAAATGTCTCCTACAGTCTGTAAGATTAGGAAATGAAGACCCAATATTTCTTTCAGAAATTGTGTATATTATAATGATCAGTAATATAGTCAGCAAAATGATGAATATCATATAGATTGTAGCTAACTAACATCATTACATTATAATATATTACCTATAAGTATAATAAAACTGAAATGATTAGACTCACAAGAAGAAACAATTAGTTTTAATGTGTATTTTCGGGAGATCTTAAATTTATACTCTCTCTAGTTACATACAGAAATATTAGACACCTGTCAAACTACCAAGAGTGTTGTATATCATTAGTGATAAGCACAATTAGTATGATGATGTTTAGAAACAGGATCTCATTCTTACCAACTATAATAATACAAACATTCGTTGATAGTCTAACAGGTGTCCATTGTTTCTGTATTGTTAATATCATCTATTCAAACATAAGTGCCGATAGTAGATATAGTGTAATAGTTGAGAATAGTCTACATTCGTGTTGTTAGTGAGCTAGTCATGTTACTGCTGTGGTCTCTACTCATATCTCTTATTTATCTGTCAACTAAAGCTGGAGATATTAAAATGTAAGTAATCACTAGTGCTGACAGAGGGGTAGGAATGAAGTTTTAGGTTGGGGGGGCTGACCTTATATTAATTGCGTTATATTATAAACATCAAAAACGACCAAAAAATTAAATTCGTCGTGGTGTTACAATGAAACAAACATTTTAGTATTTCTAATAAGTTTAAGTTATCAGTATGGTCCTTATATGTATGTAGCACAGCCATGCTGACATGCTGGATAGAGTACTATAAATCTCACTCTCCTCGTCCCTTATCCCCCTCCCTCCCTTTTCACTCTCTCCTCTTCTCTCTCTCTCCCCTTCACTCTCTCTCTCTCTCTCCTCTCTCTTCTCTCGCTCTTCCTCTCTCTTCTCTCTCCTCTCTCTCTCTCTCTCTCTCTCTTGTATATGTATTGTATATATATATCTTTAGTGAATAGAATTCTCACTAGTTCTCCAATATACACCTAATAAACTATAATTGTTCACCATTGGATGCTACCAATGAAGGGTTTCTCATTAAAGCATTAATAGACAATACTACAGTTGTTCCACTTCATTCTATATAGTAAATGGAAAGAAAGAAAATTATAAAATTAAACATATTCCACAGTGTCCTATCATTACTCATCATTCCTAATTTAACATATATACTACTGCATATCATACTACTACATATGCTAAATATATTACATTATACTGTCCATTTACTAAACTCCTCAGCTGTTGGACCATATCTTTATAAACATTACCATGACAATGATCTACTGTTTAAATCCAAACAGTACGTTTTGCATGGATCAGACATCAGAAGCAGCTCATGCTAATTGTGATGTGTGGGCGTTAGACAACATCATATATCTCACAACAGCAATGGATGTTATCGACAAATATATCAACAAGACTTTCAACAATGGGGAAAATTCCTGGTTTTTTTGGGATTTTTTTTTTTTTTTGTTTTTTTTCTTCTTACTTTTGGTTAACTTAGGGATATCTCAGAATCTCATTTAACTATAGTCCATGTGAAGTTCAAGTGGTTTGCTTTATTTTACTGGTGGCATGGCAATGCAAACAGTGGTAAGTCGTCAAGCAACATCCCCAACTTAGATCTTCAAGTTATTACACCTGTTACTCTATGCACCCCCCATCTTCACCTACTATTATAAAGAGAATATAGTGTAATAATGAGGAAAATATAATGGAAGGAATATCTTTATATGTCAATAAATAGAATGTATTCTCTTTTTTTCTCAGAATCATAAATTTCTACTTCAATTAACAATTCATTGGACTTGGTCCATGTACTATATACCCTACCTAATGGTATCCTTCTCTCTCTACATACTGAAGATACCTCATCACCTTTGGCATATTTATACCCCAGCGGGTAAACAATACTGCCATATTGTAATGGTAGTAGTTTATATAATGTTCCCAATATACTCTCCTAGTAGTACTCAGAATACATTAATTACAAGATGTCTTAATAATAATATCAATCAATTCTCATTGAGTTGGATACAAGAGAAACTATACTATTACTAAAGATATCTGGAGTCCTTAGTCAGTCATATAACATTGGAACAATATGAGTTATTGTATAAAAATGAGTGAGTAGTAATTCTTTATATTATTATATTCCTAATTATGTCTTTGTAGATCTTGGATCTTTATAATGGAATATATCACAATCAGTTAAATACTAATAACAGTACTTTGATGTTTGATAATGGAAACGGGTCATCACCACGTTGTGCTAATCTTTCTCTCTCCTATCATGTGAATTCATATCATCATTTGCTGTAACAACCTCTAGTATTGACCCCAGTATCAAAGTATAACCAGTATGACCAGTACTGATGTTATATCTACACCATCTCCAGTCCATAGAGTTTGTTGTTATGTAACAACCTCTAGTATTGCACCCTCAGTATCAAGGTAATCAATATTATTAGCGCTAATGTTATATCTACACCATCTCCAAGTCCTATAAATTGTTCTACTAATGGTATATGGCCAGAGACAGAACCAGGTTTAATCATATCACATGTTTTTAACTGTTATAAAGGCACTGTAACTGGTAAATGATAACTTCTCCTTACCTTATAATCCTCCTTTAACAGGGTACCAGACTATGTCAAACAAGATGGAAAGTGGGATAATAATTGATTGTTTTAGTAGTGAACTATTTTACTACTATATTATCAAAAGTATAGCACTATAATATAATTTGTAACATTATCTCTCACTCTATTACATACACAGATCAATATTTCTTCTCTAATAGCTTTGGAAATTTTAAGTGAAAATAATGAAGATATAACAGTTGAATCAAACCATTTTCTTATTGTCTACTATTGTTAATAATCAGTTAAACCAGTCACCAGAGCCTGTTTCAATTAATTTTACTAAGGTATGTACATATAATGTAATTAATGCAGTTCATGATTATTTATTATAGTATTTTAATAATGTTATTAATAATATACTGACAAACAAGACTATTCTAATAATGAGGTTAATTTATAATTGATTACAGGATAATTACATTAATGATTACAGGATAAGAGGCGATCTATTGGTAGTCAACTACTTCTAATGTTAGATATATTGCATTATATCTTCATAATACTACAAGACTACAATGATAGGAGATACTATTGGTAAGTATATATACATGAGTTGGGTTACTTGTGTCTCTCTTGTATATATACGGCATTTATTATTAAAGAGATTGCAAACTATAACTGGTCCAATTCAAGCAATATCTGTTAATAATAATTCTATTACTATACCTTCTGATGTCTTTGATAGTCTGGCCAGTTAGAGTTGATCATTTTATTACCAAAAATTATCAAGATTGTACCAGTTTCATCATCCCTAACCAATCAATCATATCTCCAATTCTCTCCTCTACTAATTGTACAAACTGTTCTATAACAGGTCTGACTAACCAGTTAGCATTGTGTTTAACTTGTCCAGTCAACAGGTATAGCAAAACACATTTAGTTTTCATAGCAACCATATATCTCTTTCCTCTACACAGATATCAAAATATTGATAATTTAGCTTTGTATATTGGAAGTTTCAATTGTACATAGTGCGAAAATATATAATGAGTATATTTATCTCCTATTAGATCGATATACACATTACCAAGTGGTGAGTGGAACACCAACCAATGGTGTGGTCTTATTAGTCGAGAGGGTTTAACAATATAAATGTCAATGTAATCATCTAACACACTTTGCTATTCTACTTAGTCGGAGTACAAGTACATTAGTTTTGTCTGTCTATATATATACCTGTCAGATTTTATAGGTTAGTGACAAAGATCATAAGATCCTTCAAACTATAGGTGTTCTTAATACCTATCTCTCTGTATATGTATGTTACTGACAATATTACCTATGTTTGTATGAGGTATGATACACATGCATATATCCTGATAATTATATATGGTCATAGATCACTGTGGAATATGAGGAACTATATTCATGTTATGTTATGTAGTAAGTTTAATTGATAGCACAACTCTTGTTTGTAGTGGGTATTGAACAAACCAAGTATTGGGTAAGTGGTCATGTTACTTTCATGTGATTATTATTGGCATGTATCATTAGTTTGTATGTTCAAACAATAGCTATAATATTGCAGTACATGTTTTCTAGTGACATTTTTATGTGGATGTGGAATGGAGGGTGTGGGTCTTATATTGCAGTTAGTTAGGGGTCTTTGTGTCACGCCCCTAAACAATACATAATACGTTTTACATTACTGAGTTATGGTTTGTTAATTCTATTCATTGACATATCAATTATGATGATAATTATTAGGTATTCCTGAAGTATATATGTTGATTTAGTACCCATTGGTATCTTGTTGGTACTGATGAAATCCACACCCCTACTTATTTTTACAAAAATAAAAAACTGATTGTGAGTAGTAAAGTCATAAAACTTAATATATTTATCAATGTTTATAGATGTTGGTTAAATTATGAGAGTGGATTATATTGGAGCCGTTTATATGCACCAGTATTCTGATACTTTTAGTAATTTTAATGAATAGATGGGATTAATAATAATGTGAATACACTATTCAGGTCAATATTGGGTTCTCATCATGTCTATTGTGGATAATAAGAAAACATCAAAAACGTCAACAACATAAGATGAAACTGCTAATGTCAAGTATGATGTGTATTAATTTTGTTTTTAGTCATTTTTTCTGCAGACAATTATAAAAGCTTCTATATCACTAACTATAGTGATGGGTATAGGATGGCTAGCTAATGTTCTTTTTTCTCAGACAAATTACTGTTTATGCATATATAATGACAGTCTTTATTGCGGTCAAGGTATTATTATCTTCATTACTTATGTGCCTCCTCTAAACCTGTAAGTCCTGATTATCACTACTAGTGAAGATAAATATCACACAGACTCACATGTACTATATGTAATACAGGTTAGAGAGGCATACTTAAAAATGGTTGTATAATAAAAAAAGAAAATCTCAAGTCTTAGCAAAAATTATTTCACTAACACAGCTTCATTAAGGACATCAGTAAGTTCCAATAATGTCATTATCATGAAAATCTTATATTTTTAAAGAATATTGTAAAAAAGTCTGAAAGATCAGTTCCTTCTGTTAATAACTCTGGACAATACACTCTAGGAACAGTTGATGGTATGTAGTATATATGTACATCTGGTAATATCTTTGTGTTCAACATCAGAAAGTACATTAGATACTTTTAAGAAAATAAAGAATGCTGAACAAAGTATGAAACTAAACTTGACATGTAATTGTCATGTTCCAATAAGGAGCTAAGATTGTATTGTAGTTTTAAATTGTTGATAGTCAACAAAATTATAAACATTCATAATATCAAAATGTAGAGATGCATTGTTGTTTTGTCAGTTACCTGATTACATTGTTATTATTATTACTTATCACATAACTTAATCATAATTTTAGTGCCTATACTTATAATTTTTCTGAATACAATTGCTGAAGTATACACTTGATTAACTTCATCAGTTAATATTTAATGGGAGTGACTCAGTAAATACACAAAAGCTGCTTAATTTAAGTAGCAGACATTGTTCCTAGTTGCTTTTAGTATATATAAATATCAACAGCTTATAATTTAAACATTATTTAATGTAGGGATGATGGTTAAAAGATATAATTAGCTCAATGTAGGAATAGAATCTTTCTATGAACATCCTCACAAGACGACATACATTATACTATGCTATCAAAGGTATAAGTTTTGTAACAATATTATAGCGAAATTTAAGACAAAACAATACTATAAAAATCTAAAATAAAAGGCTCTAATGTCTCAGTAAATTTCTTCATAGGTAATAGTTAAGTCATTTTTGTAGTAAAGGTGAGTTTCAGTGATTGTACAACATTAATAGGAACATGTGCAGTGAGAGAAAGATGTGTAGAAAGATATAACAAAGATAAATGGTTAGTCACAGAAAGAGGAAGTATGTCAACCTACTACTTACATTCATCTTTAATTACATAAATTTAATTTAATATTATATAGAATATTATACTTTCAATAAGAACAATCAAAGAAAATATATTTATCCTGGTATAATATTATATCGTTTATATATTATATCAGTTTTAGTTTTTGAAAATATTCTGATCGAGATTCATCCTAGTAAGCTTAATTTTGACTCTAGATTGAAAGAGGGCAGTCAACCAGTTTTCTCTGAGCATCATAGTCTACAAGCTCTTTTTACTAATAATTCATCTGCTGGGCTATGACTGTCTTGACTAGCTAAATTTTTGGACTGTCACTCCATTCTTTGTCTGAATGTTTATGTTGCATCTGCTTTTAGCAGCAGTTCAACAATCTCGATTTGACTGTTTTACTGGCTAGCAGTAGGGCAGTCCCATCCTTCTTCCTGGAATATTCACAGCTGCATTTCCTTAAAAAGTAGTATAGATCAGAAAACTTTAGTATAACTGTTTTTTACGCTTATAATTGAAGGCATATATGTAATATAATGTAATAGTATATTATTATAGTTGACAGCGAAAATAGACTAAGTATGATTATATTATATGTCATATTTGTAGTAACTCCGTCTAGCACGACTACCTTAGGTATTTCACTGAATTGAATATCTTACTCTCTCTGAACAACAATGGCAGAATACAAAATATATATATATAACAGAAACTATATCAATGACGTCACAAATCATTACAATAATTACAATGCATACATAACACAACATAATAAGTCTCAATATACTACACTCTTCCGACTAAGTTCAAACCTACTTGACAACTCTAACATATGGACCATACCGATCTGGAGATCGACGATCAGCTCTCACGTCTTGGATATCTGGGAGTCTGGTGGGGACAATATCTGGTTCCTGTTCTAACCCAGGGGCTCAGGTGGAGTAATAATTTCTTCAGGGGTGACCCATGGGAGTGGAGTTGTATCACTTACAGGAATATCTCAGATCTGAAGGGTCTGATTCTGTAGATTGTGGAGTCTCTGTTTGACTGTCCATCTTCAGTTCACGCAAGAGATCAATATGTCTTTTCATAATAAATGATCAGCTGTTTCCACTAGATATGTTAGAGGTCCTAGTCTTTCAATGACAACAGCAGGTACCCAATCAGGACCAGACGCATATTACGAGCCATGACTGATGTCCTACAAAGAATTCTCATTCCTGAGCTCTTCGATCATGCTGAGCCTTCTGCTGAGCTTGTTTTGCTAAGACTCGAGAGGGATAATCTGGACGAATTAAATCCAGTCTAGTTCGAATGTGGACGATGCAAAAACAATGATGAAGGAGATAACACCAGTAGTAGTATGTGGAGTACTACGATAGTTAACAGAAAATTTGAGAGACGATGTTGAAGAGATAGTCCACTGTTAACAGTTGATTAAGTGCCATCTTGAGAGACTGAACGAAAATCGTTCTGCCAACCCGTTTGAAGCTGGGTGATAGGGGGCACATCAAAGTGTGTTTAATCCATTGGATTTCAGAAAGTGGGAGAAATCTTCTGATACAAATGTGGACCATTGTCTGTAACAACTTGCTCCGGTAGTCCGAATCTACCAAAATGACACGCAAATTTTCAAATAGTTTTGGTGGCTGTAGTTTCCTTCATAACAAACACTTCTGGCCACTTAGAATGAGCATCAACAGCAATAAGGAACATTGAACCTTGGAAGGGACCAGCAAAGTCTCAAATGTTAATTCTTTCCAGGGCTGATTTGGCCATGTCCATGGCTGTATTGGAGCAACAGTCTGGAGAATGTTTTACAGCTTGACAGGAAGTACAGTTTTTGACCACTTCCTCTATTGCTTTATCAAGACCAGGCCACCAGATGTAGCTTCTTGCAAAGATTTCATACGACCAATAATGCCTGGGTGGTCTTTAGTAGCTCTTCCAACAATTTCCTTTGGAGTTTCTTTGGAACAATGACTCGTATGCCCCATAATAGACATTCTCCTCTACTGTTAATTCAAACCTACGGACCCATAAGGACGTAAGGTAGG
>NW_024535007.1:0-16793 GCF_016097555.1 Gigantopelta aegis
TGCTGACTGATACCATGTTCCTGTGTTATGTAAAAAAACTAACTCCACAGATGACAATTTTTGAGGTGTAAACTGCTAATATGGACATAAAAAAAGACCACAACTCCGCTATGTTGTTGCTAAAATACAGTGTTTCTTACACTGACAGTATGATTACCACTATTACTGCTGTTCACATAAGCTCCAATACCATTATTTGAATGACAATGCAACCTATTATTACAATTGTTATGTTACTACTAATATATTTTGAATAGAAAGCACATGTTGTGCATGTCCAAATGTGAAGTTAGAGTAACTGATACTGACAGTTTTAACTAAATTCAAGAATGTATTAGCTCCATTATGACTGAAGGAGCAACTGCCAATGGTAACAGTAGCAGTATTGTTAATCCATAAACCAAATTCACTGCTATTTTGTGCAAGACAAACTATTTAACTGAGCATGTAAAACTGAATCAATGACAATGCCTCTACTGCAGTGAGTGATGGTTAGGTTATTAATATATATGACAGTTGTAGCATAAACATTAATAGCAATTGATGTGTTATAAGTACATTTAATAATAACACTTGATTGTATAACTGAATGATGAAAACTTGTACCCACTGACCTTGTCCAAGTAATGTCACATTGTTTAAGTCCTTTTATATGAAGTACTTCATTTGTCAGTAAAAAGGTGTTCACCATTTATAAAACAATAAAGTTACATTGGAAGGTAAGGTGATGTTGTTGATATAGTAAGAGAGAGTATGACACTCTTGATCAGTAGGACAGCTTTGGTTACCAGTTGTTGGTATCACATAATAGACAGTACTGGTTACATGACAGAATAGTAATGACAAGACAAAAGCAATCTGAATAAAGAAAATATTAATATTACTTATTGTTATATTGAGTGTTTTAGTGCTATCTTTAAATTTTTCTGCATTTATTTTGTACTTACTATAAAATATACTTACCAAAATTAACACATAGATGAAACTCCTCATGACAGTAGCTGATGTGACTCCAATATCTACTCTAACTAATGAATTTGCAAATTTAATGTTATGAACTGCACTGATTAATGGTTGCAAAAAACATCATTTTATAACCTAATCCATATACTGTAAAAAACTGATTTGTCATTAGTACCATATATGGTCATATACAGGTTGCATTCAGCAAAGGTTTTTGATCCATCTTAAAGTAAACATATTCATTGTTTTGATTATTATAGTCATAATTTGTGAACTGATTTTAAAATAAAGATCACTACTGTCAAATATTTGTGACCTGATTTGTGAAAAAAAACAACTGTTTAAAACATATTAAAAATAGTTTTGCATACATATAGAATAGTTATGCATATATAGCACTGTATGTATACAAAACTGAGATGTTCGAGAGTTTTTAATAATGGTTTGTTGACAAATCAGGTCACAAATGTTTTGATAGAAGTGGTCCCTTTATGTAAATTAGGTCACATTTGCTGTAACATTTGATATGTAATCAACTCCCAATAATAATCAAAGCATTACTTTGCTATGCCAACTGAAAGTGACAATAATATATTGTTTGTTTATTATGGAATTGAACTCAAAACAATATAATCTTTATTATCAATTTGCGGCAAATAACTTGGCTACTTGCAGCCTATTTATGATTATGTATTGCTGAATCAATCAATTACTCTTTGTACAGTGATATACTATATAGTACATGTTGGTGTTATGTAGTGTAATAGCAAAGAAGCAAATAGGAAAATGATTATGATGGCTTTTTAAATGTGAAAGTTAGAAAATATAAATCCACTGGCAGATCTAGGGGGTCTCTGGGGTGCACATACACACATTAAAGTGTGGCTTTTATTCTAAACAAAGTGTCAACAACTCAAGACTTCAAGTTATTCTACTGTAATGGCGCGTGGATCTAAAAATTATTATATAAACCACATGTTGTACTATTTCTAAGGTAATAAATGTTGTCTTATACATACTGTAATTCTGTCTCATTCTCATAACTAAACTGTAAAAACTGATCACTTCTATATGTAATTCACTGTTCCTCAAAAAAACGAATCTCCATTGCCTGTCTGATAGGTGGAAAACTTTTGTTCTCGTTATAACATTAGGACTTATCATATCATCTGGACTGAGACACTATATATGTAAGTCCAGACTGAAAGTGTACATTTAGTCTAGATTCAATCTCAACCAACATTGTCATGTACGTCATCATACACAAATGTACAACTATATAAGTTATCTTACTTGTGTTGTGTCCATTCTAAAAAATTCATTGTACTATGTGTAACCAAAAAGTTTTCTTATTAAACATTCTTGTATTCTCACTGGAGAAAAATCCTTTATATGTAAGGACTGTGGGAAAGGGTTTGCTAACACTAGTACTCTTATTAAACATCATCTTAATATTCACACTGGAGAGAGACCCTTTATATGTGGACTGTGGGAAAGGATTTGCTAGTCTGGTAATCTTATTAAACATTCTCATTCACACTGGAGAAAGACCCATTTAGTGCAAGTAACCTTTGTGTTCCATAATTGGTGAACTGTCACTCAAGAAAAACTAATCATCAAACAATTATACAGTACAAAAACATTGTCATAGGTTACATCATATCTATTTACTATATAAGGATCCTTGTTATATATCTAATTTTTTAAAGATCTATGGTATCCAGAAATAGTGAATTTTGTTACTATTTTTATTACTTGAATATTAACTAGTTAAAACATTACTATGTTCATTACTATCCATTGTTAGAGTTAGTACGATTCTTACTCCACAATATTAGAGACAACAAGAGAATAATATTAATAAGTAGAAAAATTAATAGAGAGACAATATAGTTAAGTACTTTGAAGACTAACGTGAACAAGACTACTAAAAAGTATATAGAAATATAAAAAGTTAGTTTATTTTACTAAAATGATGGAAAGATGTTATTTATATATCACTAATGACTATGTATACTATTTACAGTATTACTTATAATATTCAGAAAACTCCATCAAGTAATTTGAATAAGTTAGCCAAGGACTGTTCATATTTATCCACTCTTGAAACAATCTATGCTTTTTCCTGAATTTGTCAAGTGTTGGGAACACAAAGGCACTATCAGGTTTGAAAACTTTAGTTATGAAGTCATACCTAGTATACAATTAAAATAGCAGTTAAAGCAATTTTAATATATCCAGAATAATATTATAGATTATTATAATTGTTGGTTGGAAGGAGTAACAGCAACTAGTCCCAAAGAAGTCAATGTTATTTGGAGCTCTGCCATATTCACAACGTTATTCTCTACACGTGGCTTATCGCAACAATTGTATATCTTTATTGAGTATATAGCTTAGTAAGGTGTGGTTGTAAGAATATGCTATGAATATACTTAAATGTTATCTTCAGTTAGTTTTTGTTTTATTACACTCTCTCCTTGTATTAATTCCATTCATTCATCTTTGTCTCTTATTTATTTAGTCTTTCTTCTTTCATTCAACTGTGATGTGTATGATTCTTTTAATTCACTTAGTTTCTCACAAGCCTTTCTTCTCTACTTGTCTTCCGTCTACTGTCTCTAGATTTCTCTTTTTTCATCTCTTTTTCTTAAACATCTTTCTATCTCTCATTGCTTTCTCTATCTATCTGTTAGTCACCATAATAACAATGAGGGATTTAGACTTATAATGTACGATATGTATGTACATAATTCGACATCCACCGTTCATTCCATCATACCAGCTCCATCTCTACCAAAAGGACTCTTTACATCTCTATTATTAGACCACATTCCTCTCTCACTACAAGTCTCGCCTCACTTCTCTTCACATACCCGCCTCTTATGCTCTCCATGGAACTAAATGACATAATCTTATGGTTAGATGTCTCCTGTCTTGTCATTGCTGTATTGATATTCATAGTCTTATTTCTTTTAGCTCTTCTGACACTAGATCTGCTAGTTCCCATAAAATAATTCATTTCCATTCTAATCACTCTTGCCATTTCTTCTTTAATCGAATTCCAAGACTGTGGAATGCCCTTCCCCCAATTGATCTATTAACACTATCAAGAAACAGCTAACAAAATTCTTTTGGTTCTATTTTACCAACAAGTTTGACCCTTCCAACCCCTGCTCATTCCATTTTGTTTGCACATGCAGCAAATGTTTCTCTTGTTCCCTTCCCTCACAATTCACTAAATCACTTTAATCAATTTCATCACTTAGGCTATTAGTAGGACTTACTAATAGGCCTCAGTTCAACACCCCTCTTACTTCTTTCACTTACCATTCATTTCATTTTTATAATTCTATTATTGTTCTGTAAAAATAATAATAATAATAATAATAATATTATTCATTTAATAGGCGTGGATCTAATTAATTAAGCTACGTGTTGAATCATGTCATCGAGTTCTAAGGTGTGTTGTCTTATACGTGACTGTAAGAAGTCATCATGTAGTAACTCAACTGTACTAACTGATCATCTCCTCAACAATCACTGTTCCTCAAAAGAAGGAATTCTTCATTGTCCTCTCTGTCATCACGTGACTAGTACTGATCGTAACATTATGACTTATCATATCCGTTCTCATCACACTGGTGACAAACCCTATCACTGTCCAGACTGTAAGTGTACATTTAGTCTAGAAGCTAATCTCAACACACATTGTCGTGTACGTCATCAAACACAAAGTGTACCAACTATATCGAGTCATTCTACTTGTGTTGTGTCCAATTCTAAAAATACTACATGTGGAAAAAATCTTATTACCTCTGCAATTTGACCGATAATTCTCGTATTCACACTGAAGAAAAACATTTATATGTAAGGACTGTGGGAAAGGGTTTGCTAACTCGAGTAATCTTATTAACATTCTCGTATTCATAATGGAGAGAGACCATATATATGTAAGGACTGTGGTAAAGGGTTTATTACCTCAGATCATTTGACCAAACATTCTTGTGTTCATACTAGAGATAATTTATATTAAGGATGTGTGGAAAGGGTTGCTCAGTCTAGTATCTCATTAAACATTCTCGTATTCACACTGGAGAGAGACATTATATATGTAAGGACTGTGGGAAAGGGTTTATTACCTCAGATCATTTGACCAAACATTCTCGTGTTCATACTGGAGATAAACCATTTATATGTAAGGACTGTGGGAAAGGGTTTGCTCAGTCTAGTCATCTTATTAACATTCTCGTATTCACACTGGAGAGAGACCCTATATATGTAAGGACTGTGGGAAAGGATTTATTTGCTCAGTCTAGTAATCTTCTTTTACATTCTCATTCACACTGGAGAGAGACCCTTTATATGTAAGGACTGTGGTAAAAGGTTTTTATTTCTTCTAGTTATTTGACCAAACATCTCGTATTCATACTGGAGATATAAACCATATAGATGTAAGGACTGTGGGAAAGGATTTGCTCGGTCGGATATCTTATTGAACATTCTCGTATTCATACTGGAGATAAACCCTTTGTATGTAAGGACTGTGGGAAAGGATTTGCTCAGTCTAGTAATCTTATTCAACATTCTCGTATTCATACTGGAGATAAACCCTTTATATGTAAGGACTGTGGGAAAGGATTTGCTCAGTCTAGTCATCTTATTAAACATTCTCGTATTCATACTGGAGATAAACCCTTTATATGTAAGGACTGTGGGAAGGATTTGCTCAGTCTAGTAATCTTAATAAACATTCTCGTATTCATACTAGAGAGAGACCCTATTTGTAGCCATCTTACTAGACCTTTGTGTGTCCATAATTAGGTGTAACTGTACACTTCAAGTTAACACTCACTAATCATCATTTATCCATTAATACAGTATCTATCCATTGTCATATGTTACATCATATCTATTTACTATGTTGTTATAATAGATATTATTATTGATATAGTTGAACTAATCTTATCTGAAGTAGAGGACTTTCTAGTTTATATATAAATCATAATAATGTATAGACCATTCTGTTCAAGAGACTAACATCATCATGGTTTTAACATTGTGTTGTTAACTCAAATATACAACTTGTAGCAATCTTCATTCATGTAAATAATTAAAGGTTATTCTAGTCCAGTTTTGTATGGGAATTACGTATTTATGATAGAGGATATGAGTTCTTTAAATCCTAACTTTTAGATGTACAAAATTTACCGTAAGTGTATATTTACTGTTTAATTCACTTAGTCTCTTGCAAACCTTTCTTCTCTACTTGTCTTCATTCTACTACTGTCTCTAGATTACTTATCTTCTTCCCTGTCTATATCTTGCAAACTTAAGTCTTTCATCTTTCTTCCTAAATATCTTTCTATAATTCGTGTAGTCTTCTCATTGCTTACTCTATCTATCTGTAAGTCACAATAATAACAACAAGGGATTAGACTTCTAATGTACAATTATGAATGTACATAAATTGACAGGCAGTTTTCCTTAAAAAAATCATTAATAACCATGGATCTAATAAATTAGCTATAAACCACATGTTATATGCTAACTAAACATGTCATCTACCTCTAAAGTGTTTTGTCTTATATGGGACTGTAAGAAGACATGTACTAACTCTACTGTATATTAACTGCATGATCATCTCCTCAACAATCATGCACTGTTCCTCAAAAGAAGAAATTCTTCATTGTCCTTTGTGTCATTATGTGACTAATACTGATCGTAATATTATGACTTAACATATCTGTTCTCATCACACTGGTGACAAACCCTATCACTGTCCAGATTGTAAGTGTACATTTAGTCTAGAAGCTAATCTCAACACACATTGTCGTGTACGTCATCAAACACAAAGTGTAACAACTACATCAAATTATTCTACTTGTGTTGTTTCCAATTCTAAAAATCATTATTGTACTATGTGTGGAAAAAAGTTCTCATATCATAGTCATTTGTTGTGTCATCATCATACTCATACTGGAGAAAAACCCTTATATGTAAGGACTGTGGGAAAGGGTTTGCTTGTGTTGATACTCTTTTGTTTTTCATTATCATAATGCTTATCTTCACTACTAATTTTATATTAGCTTACTTAAATGTGTGTCATAAGTTTTAGAAATAGATTATTCTTTCTGTATATACATATCAATAGCATTACATAGCCTATGGATATAATGATATATTACCAATGTCTGTTATTTGTAACAACAAGTGTGTTATCATATCAACTAATACCATCGTAACAATCAATATAACATTACCATAGCAACAACATAAAATATATAACACTATATTGCAACAATATTCATAGTTGTGTAACAATACATAAATTGACCTAGAAGTAAATTGGATTGATATTGTTCTCAACGGAAAAAAAACATTTTTTAAAATCATATAAACATTAACATTGACAATACTCTATAATATTGTATAATAATGTGATATATTACTCCTTCAAATAATTGGTTGGTCTCTGTCTTTATTTACACTCTTTCCTTGTATTAATTCCTTATGTCCGCCATTGATTAGTTCTCTTGTTACCTTTATTTAATTGTGTCTCATTCTTTCACTCCCTTAGTCTCTCACAAGTACTAGTCTTTCTTGTCTACTTTCTCTACATTCTGCGTCTTTTTATTATCTTCTTGTTTCTTTCATTCATATTTAATTAAGAATCTTCTACAGTCTCTCTATATATCTCACAAGTCATGTTTTAACTAGTTAATATTCAAGTATAAATAGAAACACAGTAAATTAATATCTTATAACAACATCTTATATAGTAAATTGATATGATGATGGATAGATACTGTATTAATGGATAAATGATGATTAGTAAGTGTTAACTTGAAGTGTACAGTTACACCTAATTATGAACACACAAAGGTCTACTGAGATGGACTACAAATAGGGTCTCTCTCCAGTATGAAATATGAGAATGTTTAATAGATTACCAGACTAAGCAATCCTTTCTCACAGTCCTTACATATAAAGGGTTTATCCTCCAGTATGAATACGAGAATATTAATAAGATGACTAGACTGAGCAAATCCTTTCCCACAGTCCTTACATATAAAGGGTTTATCTCCAGTATGAATACGAGAATGTTTAATAAGATCACTTGACTGAGCAAATCCTTTCCCACAGTCCTTACATATAAAGGTTTATCTCCGTATTGAATACGAGAATGTTTATATAAGATTACTAGACTGAGCAAATCCTTTCCCACAGTCTTACATATAAAGGGTTTATCTCCAGTATGAATACGAGAATGTCGAATAAGATTACTAGACTGAGCAAATCCTTCCCACAGTCCTTACATATAAAGGGTTTATCTCCAGTATGAATACGAGAATGTCGAATAAGATGACCAGACTGAGCAAATCCTTTCCCACAGTCCCTTACATATAAAGGGTTTATCTCCAGTATGAATACGAGAATGTTGGGTCAAGTCACTAGAGAAATAAATCGTTTCCACAGTTCTTAATCTCCAGTGTGAATACGAGAATGTTGAATAAGATGACTAGACTGAGCAAATCCTTTCCCACAGTCCTTACATATAATAGGGTCTCTCTCCAGTGTGAATACGAGAATGTTGAATAAGATTACCAGACCGAGCAAACCCTTTCCCACAGTCCTTACATATATAGGGTCTCTCTCCATGTGAATACGATGATGAGAATGAAGAACATCACAATGAGCAAAACCTTTCCCACAGTCCTTACATATATAGGGTCTCTTTCCAGTGTGAATACAAGAATGTTTGGGTAAGATTACTAGAATTAGCAAACCCTTTCCCACAGTCCTTACATATAAAGGGTTTTTCTCCAGTATGAGTACGATGAATGACACAACAAATGACTATGATATGAGACTTTTTTTCTACACATAGTACAATAATGATTTTTTAAATGGACACAACACAAGTAGAATACGACTTGATGTTGTTTAACTTTGTGTATGATGACGTACACGACAATGTGTTTTAAGATTAGCTTCTAGACTAAATGTACCTTACAGTCTGGACAGTGATAGGGTTATCACCAGTGATGATGAGAGAACGGATATGATAAGTCCATAATCGTTACGATCAGTACTAGTCACGTTGATGACCAGAGAGGACAATGTAAGAATTCCTTCTTTTGAGGAACACGTGATTGTTGAGGAGATGATCAGTTAGTACGGTTGATTTAGTACATGTCTTCTTACAGTCACATATAAGACAATATACCTTAGAGGGTGATCCTCCATGTTTAGATAGGACAACACGTAGCTTAATTAGTTGATCCACGCCTAGTACAATGAATAATATTATAACTGTCTGTCCGTTCGCATATCGAATTATGTACAGTACATATCGTACATTATAAGTTAGCAAATCCCCTCGTTGTTATTATAGTGACTAACAGATAGATAGAGAAAGCAATGAGAGACAGAAAGATGTTTAAGAAAAGAGATGAAAAAAGAGAATCTAGAGACAGTAGACGGAAGACAAGTAGAGAAGAAAGGTTTGAAAGAAAACTAAGTTAATTAAAAGATCATACACACATCACAGTTGAATGAAAAAAGAAAGACTAATGTAAATAAGAGACAAAGATGAATGGAATGAATACAAGGGAGAGTGTACAGAAAACAAAGACTAAACATTTACACAAAGGTATGAGGGTAAAAACTATTGGGGGTGCTCATGAAACTGAAGTACGGTAATCGCAGGCTCCTAGTGGGATCCGGGGCTTGCCCCAAGGAAAATTTTGAAATTTGAAGCTTTGAGTTGGGTTATTATCTATTTTAGGACATTTGAGGTTCCATAATGATAAGCTTTACTTACCTAATTAATTGATCAACACTTTATTTCTCAGTGTAAGCAGTGTGACTGCTGTAAAGCAAATATACTTATAATGCTTATATTTTACTAATTAAACAATTATGTGCATGCAGAAAATTTAAATGTAAACAATAATAGTTAAATGTATAATACTTGTGTATGACAGGTGTAAATGCATGTGGTTTTGTTAAAATGTTCAAAATGAGTTTCTACGTTCTTCGCTAGTAGTCTATAAACTCTTTAGCAATGCTCTTATATCAAGAGAGTCGTTATGTGAAAGCTGTTAACTTGGTGCTTTGGCAACGTGAATTCACCTGAAGAATAATTTATATTGGGGGTGCTCTGCACCCCTCACCAAATACAAGGGGGTGCCTGAGCATCTCCAGCCCCACACCTCCTACGCCTATGATTTAAGTATATTCATAGCATATTCTTACAACCACACCTTACTAAGCTATACCTCGATATATTTTTTATAAAGATAATTGTTGCGATAAGCCACGTGTAGAGAATAACGTTGTGAATATGGCAGAGCTCAAATAACATTGACTTCTTTGGGACTAGTTGCTGTTACTCCTTCCAATTAACAATTATAATAATCTATAATATTATTCTGGATATATTAAAATTGCTTTACTGCTATTTTAATTGTATACTAGGTATGACTTCATAACTAAAGTTTTCAAACCTGATAGTGCCTTTGTGTCCCAACACATGACAAATTCAGGAAAAAGCATGGATAGTTTCAAGAGTGGATAAATATGAACAGTCCTTGCTAACTTATTCCAATTACTTGATGGAGTTTTCTGAATAATAGAAGTAATACTGTAATAGTATACATAGTCATTAGTGATATATAATAACATCTTTCCTTATTTAGTAAAATAAACTAACATTTTTATATTGTATATACTTTTTAGTAGTCATGTTTCAAGTTAAAGTTTAAGACTCAACTATATTGTGCTCTATTTAATAACTTATTATATATAACTCAGGTTGTCTCTAATATTGTGGAGTAATTAAGATACTAACAGTAACTAATGTAAGGAGTAATGAACATAGTAAGTCAACATAGTTACAAGGAAAAGAAATTAAAATAGTAACTAGTTCACTTTGTGTGGATACCATAGACACTCGTGGACTTAATATATCAAGGAGGTTAGTAGTTAAAAGACTGTCACGCCCACTTTATTGTATTTGTTTTTCTATAGAGATAGCTCTTGAAGGTTGTTTAATTTTTAATGATGTTCATGTTAACAAGAAAGTACAGAAGTCATTGTTATCATTAAGTTTTAAATATGTTGGTTCTTTCTCTAATGGAAAGATGCCATATTGTGGGGTTAGTTTTAATCCTGATAATACATTTGTTTATTGTATTCTCTAGTTTTTATTGTATTCTCTCGCAGCAAAAGTTACACATTGTGAATGATAGTGTTTAGGTAAGGATTTATATGTTGTAACACATAAAGAGACAATGATATTTTATATTAGTAATATGAAATTAACACAATAAAACACATTTTTGATACAATGAGACAGCTATACTATTTAGTGTCACGCTCATTATTAGAGGATTGACAAATGTAGTTATCAAGTATTGCCTTTAGTTTTGAAATAGTACATGCAAGGTACATCAAGACTGTCAACACTATTTTGTTGACTCTGTCTACACAGAACTTAATGCACAAAAGACGAGTGTAATGAAAGTACGTCTATCTTCTATATAATTAAATGTTTTTGTGAGTAGGTGGAAGTATACACCTGTTACCAATGGCAACCTCACTAGAGGTAGAACCTTAAGTTATTTTAACTTGTTACATAATGCACGTACATGTACAAATAAACATGTATTTTTTAATTTATTGCCTCTTATTGTAGTATAAGACATTGTAATATCATAGTATCAAGAGATGAAATCTATAATTTTTTCTTACTGTCTTTTCAGACTGACCAGCAAATACATTTGAATATATTTTATTTCAGAAATAAAAAGTAACATGGAAAACAATGTTATTAATTTTACATTAAGTATGTGTTTTCTGTACAGCTACCTAGACACTTAAAAGTATAAATGATATAAATATTAATTACTCCTAAACAATAAAATAAAATCTATATTAGTTGGTCAGGTATTATGACTTCAATCAAATGATTACTAACATATCTTAAATATCATGTCTAATTTTTTTATTAGATTCTTTATATCAAGATTTCAACATATCTATTAAACCAGTCAAACCAACTAAAAAATATATGAAACAGAAATTATGCTAATAATATTTTATGAAATTTTCTTTGTCAGTTTTTATGTCAGGATCTTTGGTGAAAGCCTTTGCTGAGGAAAACCTTCTCAAGTTGAATGTTAGTAAATGTGAGATCGAACTCTTCTCAAAGTCATAAGGGTAGTGCATTTCCAGTCTGTGAGGTGGAGGGGTCTTTCCTTTATGCCAGCTGGGATGTAGAAAATGTCTGGGTTACTGGTGGAGGGGAGACCTATCGGCATCTACATCTATTTATAGACATTAGGAAGCCTGTCGGCTTTTTTTCCACTTTGGTAGCATTGGTGTGTTTCAGGTGATGTTAGTCCACTGTCTTCAAGAGCTGTTGCTGGATCCTGTTGTTATGCCGATTTCGTTGTTTGGATGTGAGAATTGGATCTTGACGGAGACCTTATGGCAGAAACTAAGGCCTTTCAGGGTGAGCTAGTGAAGCGAGTACTTAAGTGGCCAAGGCATCACTCTAATACTGCAGCTATTACGCTTTGGAGGTTCCAACGATGAGGTACAGAATTTTTGTTTAGGAAATTAGGCTTTCTTCATCGTGTCATTGTAAGTAGTATCCTGTCACCATGACTGGATTGTGATGCTTGACACTCTGTGATGATGCTGATTCATTATGTCTGATGAAGGGATGTAAGGAGGCTGGGTAGTGTAGTTTGGATCAACAGCGTTCACAGATATTCATCCTCAGCAGTGTTCTTGACTCATCATGAGATGAAGAAAGAGATTCTTGGTGCTTGATAAGAAGCGTGCAGACACATGTTTTGGAGAAAACCCCTATGGTTGCAGAGGTGTCAAAGACGGATCAGTTGGGCCCGGCTCTGGGATGCTGCTCTGGACTATGGTGAAACATAAAAGGCCTACAGCTGCTGAGTAGAGCCTTTGAGTCATCACGGGAAAGGCAATCACCCATGTCCATCTATGTGACTCTGCGTCCACTCCCTGAGTTATCAGTGCTGGATCATATCCTAGTCTCACATTGGGAAGAGCTCAATATAGATCCTGAGCTGGACTACAAGAGTCTGATGACTTATTAGAAAACTCCATTTAGATGTTTTGTCTAAATTTAGTACCAATTTATTACATTCTGATTTTTTATGTATTCATGTCGTCCCATTGGAGCTTTATTCGAATAAACATTGAACTTTGAACTGTTTTACCAGGTTTCGCGAAAGCCTGGGTACGAGGCTAGTACTGCTTTAGAATTAAGACTTATCATATCCGTTCTCATTACGCTGGTGACACCCTATTACTGTCCAGACTGTAAGTGTACATTTAGTCTAGAAGCTAATCTTAACACACATTGTCATGTACGTCATCAAGCACAAAGGTAACAGGAGTAAAGGCAACTAGTCCCAAAGAAGTCAATGTTATTTGGAGCTCTGCCATATTCACAACGTCATTCTCTACACGTGGCTTATCGCAACAATTTATAAAATATTGAGTATAGCTTAGTACTGTGGTGGTTAGTAAGAATATGCTATGAATATACTTAAATGTTTTATCTCCAGTAGTCCTTTTGTTTTATGTACACTCTCCTCCTTGTATTAATTCCATTCATCTTTCTTCTTTTTTATTAGTCTTTCTTTCTTTCATTCAACTGTGATGTGTATGAGTTCTTTTAATCACCTAGTTTTCTTTCTCACAACCTTTCTTCTCTACTTGTCTCCGTCTACTGTCTCTAGATCTTTTCTCTTTTTTCATCTCTTTTTCTTAAACATCTTCTTTCTATCCCTAATTGCTTCTCTATCTATCTGTTAGCACTATAAAATAACAACAGGGATTTAGACTTATAATGACGATATGTATGTACATAATTCGACATGGGCACACATTTATATATTATTCATTTCATAGGGTCGTGGATCTAATTAATTAAGCTACGTGTTGAAACATGTCATCGAGTTCTAATGTGGTGTTGTCTTATACGTGACTGTAAGAATGTCATGTAGTAACTCAACTGTACTAACTGATCATCTCCTCAACATCACTGTTCCTCAAAGAAGGAATTCTTCATTGTCCTCTCTGTCATCACGTGACTAGTACTGATCGTAACATTATGACTTATCATATCCTCTCTCATTCACACTGGTGACAAACCCTAATCACTGTCCAGATTGTAAGTGTAACATTTAGTCTAGAAGCTAATCTCAAACAACACATTGTCGTGTACGTCATCAACACAAAAGTGTACCAACTCACATCAAGTCATTCTACTGTGTGTTGTGTCCAATTCTCAAGAAAAATCATTATTGTACTACATGTGGAAGAAAGTTCTCATATCATAGTCATTTTTGTTGCATCCTCATCATACTCATACTGGAGATAAACCCTTTATATGTAAGGACTGTGGGAGAGGGTTGCTAACTCTAGTAATCTTACTCTACACATGCTCGTATTCACACTGGAGAGAGACCCTATACCTGTTAGGACTGTGGGAAAGCGTTTTATTTCCTCTAGTGATTTTACCATACATTCTCGGGTGTTTCGACTGGAGATAAACCCTTTATATGTAGGACTGTGGGAAAGGGTTTGCTCAGTCTAGTAATCTTATTAACATTCTCGTTATTCAACTGGAGAGAGACCCTATATATGGTAAGGAGCTGTGGAAAGGTTTTATGTTCCTCTGATGTTTGACCAAACATTCTCGTATTCATACTGAGGTAAACCTTTATTTGTAAGGACTGTGGAAAGGATTTGCTCAGTCTTGTGATCTTATTAACATTCTCGTATTCACCTGAGAGAGACCCTATATATGTAAGGATGTGGGAAGGATTTATTAACTCAGATCATTTGACCAAACATTTCTCGTGTTCATACTGGGAGATAACCCTTTATATGTAAGGACTGTGGGAGAGGGGTTGCTCATTCTGGGTAATCTTATTAGACATTCTCGTATTCACCCTGGAGAGAGACCTATATATGTAAGGACTGTGGTAAAGGTTTTATTTCCTCTATGTTTGACCAAACATTCTCGTATTCATACTGGATGGTAAACCCTGTTAATGTAAGGACTTGTGGGAAAGGATTTGCTCAGTCTTGTGATCTTATTAAACATTCTCGTATTCACACTGGAGAGAGACCCTATATATGTAAGGACTGTGGGAAAGGATTTATTACCTCAGATCCATTTGACGCAAACCTTCTCGTGTTCATACTGGAGATAACCCTAGATATGTAAGGAATGTCGGAAAGGGTTTTGCTCAGTCTGATAATCTTATTAAACACTCTTCTTGTATTCATACTAAGAGAGACGCCTATTTGTAGTCATCTTACTAGACCTTTGTGTGTCCATAATTAGGTGTAACTGTAACAACTTCAAGTTTACACTTACTAATCATCATTTAAATCCATTAAATACAGTATCTATCCATTGTCATATCTTACAATCATCTCTATTTACTATAAGTTGTTATAATAGGATATTATTATTGAGTATATTTGAACTAATCTTATCTGAACGTAGAGGACTTTCCTACTACTCAATAGATTTATATAAATCATAATGTATAGACTATTCTGTTTAAACACTAATCGTTCATCATTGGTGGTTAAACATTTAGTGTGTTACCTCAAATATACAAATTTTATCAATATTCAACTCATAGTAAAATAATTAAAGTTTATTCTAGTCCAAGAGATTGTAGTGGGAATTACGTATTTAGTATAGGGGATAATAGTCTTCTTTAAATCCTAACTTTTAGATGTACAAAATTTAGCGTAAAAGTGTAAATTTATTTTTTAAATTAATTAGTCTGTGTTCAATTAGACTGACTATACCTAGATTAAAAAAGATAAATCTTTCCAAGGCGTGTATTTATTTTCATTTTATAGATATCCTCCGACTAACAATTGGGAATTGGGAAGAAAGAACAATAGATAGTATGACATAATTGTTCACTTGTGGGATAAGCCCTTTAGGTAACAGCAAAATAAACCAGTAACAAATAAACGTAACGATTAGAAGATATCCTTCACATTGATATTTGTCTTTATATGGACCATAGTAATCATCAATAAATGGTTTTAAATACTATAAATGGGATCTCTACACTTTGGCAGTACCTTCCAGTATACTATTGTACCATTACCTAAAAAATATCACTATAGTATAAATGAATCCAACTTGAAAAAAGTTTCACTGATATTACAAACAGTGGTATGTGTTTTTATCCATGAACGCTTATTTGATGTTTACCAACCACACTCCACACCTTAAATACAGTATGTTTCACATGTGGACGACTCTGCTTAACATAAGATCATTTTAATAAAGCTTTAAAGTTTTCGAATAGTCATAAAATTTAGTGCTTACAGAACAGTACAAATTATGCCCCAACAATATAAATTTTAAACCAGTAATGCAGTGATAGTGAGAATCAACTGACCATGTTTTCCTAGTAACCATCTTCGCATTTAAGAACCATTTCCAATCCAAGATCAAGAGTTAAGCCAGCTATAATTAATTTAACACTGGTTATTTGTTTTATTAAAATAAACGATTTGTTCAATTTCTCAATATTAGCATAGAAAGAAACATTATACTTCTACAGACACAATTTAGTTTAAATGGTGAACAAGCCACAAAAGGCATATCCACCAAAACAACAAGCTGCTATGTGCTATATAAAGTTTGTACAGACCCACATTTGTTATCCTAACAGTATACTGGTCCTATTGCCACTGTCCCAGAGAAATCTGACTTTGTACTCAAAAATCGAATTTGT
>NW_024535008.1:0-13711 GCF_016097555.1 Gigantopelta aegis
TGAGGGTATAGAGTCAAACAGGTATCGTCCTAGACAGGTAGGAATGATGAGGTAAAGAGTAAAGTACAGCGAATGAAAGGAGACCAGGCGGTTAGGGAGAATGAAGGGGTTCTAGATCCCAGGCATAGAGTGAAGGGGTTCTAGATCCCAGGCGGTAGGTTTAGAATGATGAGGGTATAGAGTACATCGTCCAACAGGTATTGAGGTCAGGCATAGAGTGAAGGGGTTCTAGATCCCAGGCGGTAGGTTTAGAATGATGAGGGTATAGAGTATATCGTCCACAAAGAAGGGAACAGGTATTGAGGTCAGGCATAGAGGGAAGGGGTTCTAGATCCCAGGCGGTAGGTTTAGAATGATGAGGGTATAGAGTACACCGTCCACAAAGAAGGGAACAGGTATTGAGGTCAGGCATAGAGTGAAGGGGTTCTAGATCCCAGGCGGTAGGTTTAGAATGATGAAGGTATAGAGTACATCGTCCAACAGGTATTGCGGTCAGGCATAGAGTGAAGGGGTTCTAAATCCCAGGCGGTAAGTTTAGAATGATGAGGGTATAGAGTAGGGTAGCGGGTTATTAATCATTAGTTTTCGAGGCTTGGACGGGCTATAGTCTGCTGATAGTTCACGTGGAACCTTGTATTGCGCTTTAGAAAGGCATCAATGGGGAGCTATCATCGCTTTAGAAAGGCATCAAAGGGGAGGCATCATCGATGCGTATTAATCCAGATTGTTTATTTTATTTATTTATTTATTTATTTGTTGTTGTTTTTGTTTATTTGTTGTTTTTTAATTCATTTTTTTTTTTATGGACGTATTTATTTATTTAAAGTGAAGATAATAAGCAGGTACTAGCAAAAAACAAGTTTTTTTTTTGTTTTCGGTTTCTTTTTTTCTTTTTTCTTTCTTTCTTTTTTATTTTTGATTGTTTGTTTGTTTAGTGTGTTTTTCAGCCATAATTATATAATTGCGACGTTGATATTTTTATTTAACTTACTCTTTTCTCTCAGATTTGTTGAAGAAGTCACCATTTACGCCTGTTGACAGTATATTACAATTTTAATATTATCGAGTTAACTACAAGAAATAAAAACTAGTTTAGGGTAAATTAATTTGTAATTATTTTTTTCACACATAATTGATGTAATAATAACATGTGACATTTGCAATTATGATGATAATGTACTTTCACACTAAATCTATCTTGGCAAGGACGAAGTCATTATTGTGATCGAACTTATAGCGAGTACCGCCATTTTTTTAATTGAGTGTTTAAGGAATGGGAATGTGAACTATATTAATTTGCTCATATCCACTGAAGGTTCAGGCACGCCCAGCCCGGGCTTAACCTCTGACTTCGCCAGTGACTAAAAGGAAATGTTTTTTTTATTATTATTTAACAACGCACTCAACACATTTTATTTATGGTTTTATGACGTCAGACATATGATTAAGGACCACACAGATATTAGAGAGGAAACCCGCTGTCGCCACTTCATGGGATACTCTTTTCGATTAGCAGCAAGGGATCTTTAATGATATGCACCATCCCACAGACAGGGTAGTACATACCACGGCCTTTGTTACACCAGTTGTGGAGCACTGGCTGGAACGAGAAATAGCCCAATGGGTTCACCGACCGTGCATCAAGCGAACGCTTTACGACTGGGCTACGTCCCGCCCCTCGCTAGTGACTAAGTCCGGGACAGGAGGGCGTGTATAAGGATCGGTTTTCCAGGAATTCCCCTATTTATAACCTAGGTCAGTTATTAATCGAGGTTAGCGTTATTGCATAGAAAAGAGAAATATTTTGCTTATGACGTATATATATATGCATCTGGGTTAAGGCGTAATATAACCAGCAACACATCGGTTAAAGTTACAGTGTCTGGTTACCATATAATAATATCATGCACAAATATGAAATACAAGTTCAACTGCACTTTTAAAAAATTCGTGTGTGTTCCCTATGAATGGAGAACGTCAAAAGTATACGCTCGATTCGTCGCCTGTGCGGCCATTGCTCGGCAAACCACAAACGACAGCCTGTTGTCAATTTCAGTTAACAGGTGCGTTTGCGGATTTGAAATTGTAGGGTTCGTCTCAGAAAATGAAATAAGAATTCTTGCGCTGTACAAAGAACGTTCGGTTGATCTTGACAACGTACTATCGACAATCGTACCTTCCTATTTAAGAATTAATATTTTATAAAGTGTTAGTAGAACTTTCAAAGTTTAGTTTGTATAACACATTGATCATGTATATATTTTAATAAAGTATACTAAAGTAGAAAATGGCCGTTTTCACTTTTTAATTTTACGTGTGGTAAAATCGACAAATTGAAATAAATATTATTTCGTTTGGAAAGGGTAAAGTTAGTTTGTTTTGTTTAACGACATCAGTGTTAGAGCATATTGATTTAATAATCATCTGCTTTTGGATGTCAAACGTTTGGTAATTTTGACATATAATCTAAGAGAGGAAACGGGCGCATGTGGAGGGGGTGGGGGTATTGGGGGTCGAAACCCTTCCCTGACCAAGATAAAAAAAAATTGAAATATCTTTTCTGGGGGAACATGACCCCATATAAACTTCGCTCAACGCAGTCTATAACCCCCAACCCCGCTGAAATCCCTGCACACGCGCCTTGGTAACCCGCTACATTAAAAAAAAAAAATGTTTTAGCAAGGGATCATTTATATATACCATCCCACAGACAGGATATCACATACCATGACCCTTTTATATACCAGTCATGGCGCACTGGCTGGAACAATCCCGCCGATGGGGATCGATCCTAGATCAACCGCGCATTTAACAAAAACACCACATTTTTAGGTCTAAGTAATAAATAGAAATAACATATAGTCTTCATAAATGTTACGTATATCGAACATACCGCCCTCTTCCTCTACCCCTAGAGCGTTACGTAATTAGGAACACCCCCTTACATGTAACGCGTATGCCAACCGCTGGTCACTGTCAAAATATCAAGGCAAATCCCCCATCGACCCCTGGAAATGTGTTGTACCATACCTCTGGATATAAATATGTTTTGGAGATATGAGACGACCCCTCAATCAAGACAGTTAAATTTGTTCAAAATCACGTTAGAAGAAGAAAGAAGTTTGTTTTATTTAACGACGCCGCTAGAGCACATTGATTTTTTATCTTATCATCGGCTATTGGACGTCAAACATATGGTCATTCTGACACTGTTTTTAGAGGAAACCCGCTGTCGCCACATAGGCTACTCTTTTTACGACAGGCAGCAAGGGATCTTTTATTTGCGCTTCCCACAGGCAGGATAGCACAAACCATGGCCTTTGTTGAACCAGTTATGGATCACTGGTCGGTGCAAGTGGTTTACACCTACCCATTGAGCCTTGCGGAGCACTCACTCAAGGTTTGGAGTCGGTATCTCGATTAAAAATCCCATGCCTCGACTGGGATCCGAACCCAGTACCTACCAGCCTGTAGACCGATGGCCTGCCACCGAGGCCGGTAATCACGTTAGAAGCTCAGCGCCTGCGCAAATCGCGTAAATTCCCAGTTCTACTGGCGTCCCGCTAATTGAAGAAAACCAAGCTGGCCATTGGGTTTGCTGTTGACCTAGATAATGTAGATAAGCGAGCATTGCGAAACTGTAGCGATGTGGTGGGCCTTTTATGTACCAAACAGAACTGGATCATCTCTTCTAAATGCTTAAATAATAAAAAAATATTCCAGACACTGCAGCTTTAACTGAATATTGAAAATATTCCTGATATGACACCTTTAATTAATCGGCGTTTAATGACGCCAGTGTATCCAGATTCACATGTAAGGATTACGGATAGGGAACCAGTCAAGTGAAACTGTACACACCAGCATCTGACACTGTCGCTATGGTAACCAAGGATTCCGATTTGCCATGCAGTAATGTAGGCCTAATATTAAGCCGCAAATCGACGATTTCGTTAAATCTGCAATCTCAAATGTTTTTTTGTTTTATCTTTATTATAACGGTTTAAAATAGATTGTCATCATTTTGCCCATGACATGAAATTCATGAACATTGTCATAACCTCTGTTGTTCTTTTTAAGATATACAATATTGAATAATAATGCCAAAAACAAATTCATAATCGTTTACGGCATCTATTACACTTTTTAAACAATTATTTTATTAAAAATCTTGTTTTTAGAAAGAAATCCCAGTCAGGTGATTCTTTATTAATAAGTTGTCGGCTGTATTTTTATTTTAATCTTGATTTTCAGTGAAAGCGCCAGTGCAAGGGAAGAGGAAACTAGGACGAAGGTGAAGGACATATTTTTCGTTGACCTTCTTTCAGACTCCTGGCCAGAGCTGTCGTCCCAGCAACCATATGACGTCATAATCACGTCTCGGTGTTTGGAAGCCACGGCGCCGACGATCGACGTGTACCACTCCATTTTAGAGAGACTGGTTGCCTTGTTAAAACCAAATGGCTTTTTGGTCATCGTCGGCGTCTTGGGGGAATCGTTCTACAAAGTCGGAGACAAAAAATTCTATTGCCTCCCTTTGACTGAATCCGACGCGAAGGAGACTTGTACCCGTTGTAATTTGGATCTGTTACATTGGGAATCTATCAAGCCCGAGATGGCCAATCCGACAACACTATCAGATTTCGAAGCAAACTTTACGATGGTCGCAAAAAAGTTAACAGACAATAGATTGTTATTTCCGTGCTTAAAGGGAAACTAAACTCCAATAAGAGCCGTATGTGTTGGAAAGATGCATACTCGGACCACCAACACATACTGACACTTTAACAAATGAAAAACGCGTCATTTTAGAGTTAATAAAAAAAACCCATGATTATTCCTGCTAACTGGGGGCAGCCATTTTATTTCGTTTTTATGACGTCCGGTGGTATAGCTCCGTCCAACTTCTTTATTATGCACAGTGTAAACAAACGCTCTAATGTACGACAAGGCGCTTCACTTTCATCAACCTGACTTGTAAAACAACACAAACGACTTGATAGTATAATAAACTATTTAACTAAATATATTTCAGTTTGCATCAATATAACGAAATGGAGTTATAGTCCAAAGAAAAAATGCATATTATTAGGCCTATTGGTAGGATACATTCAAGCAAAAATGACCACTCACGATGCCCAAGTGATAATTTTCTTTTCTTTGGGACTACGTAATTGGTCAGTTTTGTGATTTTAGATGGGAAAGTCTACTTAATCAAGGGTTTTACAGAATTACTTACAGTAATAAAGCAGGACGGCAGGTAAAGTCCTTTACGATTTGAGGTTATCACACAATACCCTGTGATCTTAATAAAAGAGGCACGTCTTTTCAGACACAGTGTCTGGGGACAGTCTAAATATACACCTGCCAATCAAGAACCACAGGTAAAACGTAAACGAGTATAAATATTTAGGGTTAACTTTTACCATACTAAAGAAGTTTAAAATAACCAAAAAACTGCTAACACAAAAGGCGACAAAAGCAATGTACTTTATCCTATCTAAATCTAAAGACAATAACTTTTCAGTTGAATGTAAATTAAAACTATTTGATTCCGTGGTTGTCCCGATTCTCTTATATGGATGTGAAATATGGGGCCATGAAAATATTGATATTATTGAAGCTATTCATATTAAATTTTTAAAACACATCCTACCAGTAAGGAAAGGAACCCCACTATTCATGATATACGGTGAACGTGGAAGAAAACCCCTTAAATTAATTATTCAACAAAGGATGATAAGTATCTGGGCCCGAATTGTTTCTGGAAAACAAACAAAAACATCCCTCTTATTGTATAAACTAATGTTACACGACTCTAACATATTAACCAACTAGGTATGACCAGTATTTGGATGTCACAAAACTTTTCATCTATACCACTACTTATTCATCACGTTAAATTAAGACAAAACGATCAGTACCTACAACAATGGAATAGCGACATAGCTTCATCATCAAGGGGTAAAATGTACACCACATTTAAAGAACATCTAACATTAGAAAAATATATAATAAAATTACCACAAATATCCTGGACTACGTTACTAAAATTTAGAACATCAAACCATTACTTACCAATCGAAACAGGACGATGGAACAACACCCCAGTAGAAAGCAGACTATGTACACTATGTAACAAAAATGACATCGGAGACGAATTTCACTATCTACTTACATGCTCTTTCTTTAATAACTCCCGAAAAAAATTGTTAAAGCCATATTATTATAACAAACCCAATATGCTGAAATTTAAACAACTAATGACAAATGACAAAATAATTCTTCTAAAAAAATTGTGCAAATTAATAAAAGAAATTACGGATAAATTCGGTAAACCTTAAAAAGAATTGTCTCCCAAGCTTATGCTTTCTTATTCCGACTACTACTATCCACGTTTACATATATATAGATTGTTACTATTAGAAGTATATTTCATTTTGTATTATTATTATTATTAAAAATATTTTAGTTTTGATTTTGTACATATAAATTTTCTCCTGTAAACCCCATCTTGTCACTGTCAAAACATTATTGTTAATGTACCTCATATGCCGCTGAATAGCGGCCTGAGTGAAATAAAGTTCTGAATGTTCTGTTCTGTTCACAGCCAGTAAATTACAGTGTTACGTAACCATTTACCATGACAACCAGTAATACACAGTGTTACGTAACCATTTACAATGGCAACTAGTAAAACAGTGTTACGTAACCATTTACCATGACAACCAGTAAAATACAGTGTTACGTAACCATTTACCATGACAACCAGTAAAATACAGTGAAATGACAACCAGTAAAATTCAGTGTGATGTATCCCATGTCCCATTACACCACAGTGTTAACGCAAACAACACGGAGAAAGGTCGGATACTGTATTTATATACTTGTATTGTGTATTTTATTTATTTTTACTTTTCGAATATATGCATTTTAATAATATTCTGAACGCCAAAAGAAACTACACTTTTTTTTAAATGCCATGTTTTCTAAAATACTTAGACAAATTTCTACAAATGTTGTATAAGTCGGGCGTTTCACGGACCGGAAAACTACTTCATACAGATTCAAACGCTGAATGGTAGTTTAAAAAAAACAAAAAAAACATTTATCTCAAATTATGACAACGAAGGGAGGAAGGAAGGAAGGAAGGAAATGTTTTATTTAACGACGCATTCAACACATTTTATTTACGGTTATATGGCGTCGGACATATGGTTAACGACCACACATGTATTGAGGGAGGAAAGTTACCCGCTGTCGCCGCTTCATGTGCTACTCTTTTCGATTAACAGCAAGGGATCTTTTATATGCACCATCCCATAGACAGGATAGCACATACCACGACCCTTCATGTACCAGTCGTGGTGCACTGGCTGGAGCGAGAAATAGCCGAATTGGCCGACTGACGAGGGTCGATCTCAAATCCACCGCGCATCAATCGAACGCTTTACCACTGGGCTACGTCCCGACCCTTTGTGAAAACGAATAAAATCTGTAATTTTGGATAGATTCTTGATGAAAGGGAGATAACCATTATCAGGGTGAAAACAATGGCCAATACTGAAGAGTATATGCCGGGTAAATCCATAGTTAATGAGGTCAGAGGATACACCCAAGATAACTAATCACTTGCCAGTGAAATTTTTATTTGAATCAGTTTCAGAGAAAGTGACAGCGCCAGAGAAAACGAAACTAGAAGTAAAATCAAGGACGTATTTTACGTCGATTTTCTGGCAGATTCGTGGCCAGAGTTTGTTGTCCCATCAACCATATGACGTCATAATTACGTCTCGTTGCCTGGAGGCCACAGCACTGACGATGGGAGTGTACCACTCTACGGTATCTTAGAAAGAACTTCAAAACGGATCAATGTGTTTTGGTCTGGATAAGATACGGGTCGTAACACACCAAATACGGGTACCAAACCGTGTCAATCCGTTTTGGTCTCAATTCACGTGTATTCTCATGGGTCAGTACAATCTGATTAAGTAGGTCTAACAGCATTGTATGGACTCCCATGTCCAGGTGGCATTTGATCTATAAATAACAATTTAAATATCGACCAATTACACGTCGCCTTTTATAGCGTTATTCGGGAGCATACAGATTCTAAAAATACCGGGCAAGACTATTTATGCAATAGGCGAACTTGTTGGTCAATTTCTCAAGATCTGTATTTCAGCACAGCACTACACCTTCAACGTCTATCGACTGTCAATCTAGGGGTTTTCTTGACGGGATGCAACCCACCTCGTCCCTTTAAGCTGTGCACCCAAACGGCCTTAACGAGGCCACTCGCGTGGACATATCGATCGGACTTTAAACTTTTAGATTTGCGTTCAAAATTCTATGTCGAAATTACTTCTTTTTTTAAATATTATTAAATAGTCCAACCCTCTCTTCTTTCTTTTATTTAATTTTGGACTATCCTTCTAAAATGCTCCAAATTATATAAATATTCGGCCGAGCAGTCAATTCTTTTTTATTTTTGGCTTGTAACCTTTTTTCTTTCTTTTTTATTCTATTAAATTTTTAATTCTGGCCATTTTCAAACCCCTCCCCCCCCCCCCCCCCCCCACCCCCCGAATCAGGCCACCGATCTTATCGGAGGTCGGACTCGGGATGGGCGTATTCGAAACCCTTATCATCATCATCATCAAATCACTGGCATGATTTTGCAAGTAAGGTTTTGATTGGTCGAATGAAAGGTCAACTGGACATGAGCTCTAACGGGCTGCTTTTAGATCCACATGTAATAGTGGAGCTAATTTTAATTAGATTGGGGTCAGTACAGTTCTGGATTCTGGTGTGTTAACGTAACACTGGTGAATACGGTTCACGTGGATTCAAGTCATGTGACATTCCATTTGCAAAATGGCGATGTTGTGTAAAGTGGAAAATGGCTATTTGTTTTTGTATAATAATGCCGTAAGGAAACGACACATAGAGCGCATACTGTATACAATAAACTGAAATAAATTAACCTCGCTAACATTTCGTGAACAGTCTTACTAATATGCATTTGCGTAGCGGGTGGGGGGGAAGATACAGGCCATGGTCCTCTTCCAATGTGGGTGGCCCCTCAATATAGGCCTAGCATCCCAGTGGCGGGGGAGGGGGCGCACACAAACACATATATATGCCCCCCCCCCCCCCGTCCCTTCCTACGCCATTGCATCCTGGCTACACCAGTGTGTAAGCACCCAAGTTCCGACTTCAACAAACAATAATTTTAGATAGGCCTACTTACCTCTAACATTGCAACAGAACACCACAGTAGTCAGCTGCCGTCGTTAGATCTTCATTGATGAACAAACAAACAATAATCTTAGATAGGCCTACTTACCTCTAACATTGCAACAGAACACCACAGTAGTCAGCTGTCGTCGTTAGATCTTCATTGATGAACAAACAAACAATAATCTTAGATAGGCCTACTTACCTCTAACATTGCAACAGAACACCACAGTAGTCAGCTGTCGTCGTTAGATCTTCATTGATGAACAAACAAACAATAATCTTAGATAGGCCTACTTACCTCTAACATTGCAACAGAACACCACAGTAGTCAGCTGTCGTCGTTAGATCTTCATTGATGAACAAACAAACAATATTCTTAGATAGGCCTACTTACCTCTAACATTGCAACAGAACACCACAGTAGTTAGCTGTCGTCGTTAGATCTTCAATGATGAACAAACAATCAAACAAACAATAATTTTAGATAGGCCTACTTACCTCTAACATTGCAACAGAACACCACAGTAGTTAGCTGTCGTTAGATCTTCAAAACAAACAATCAAACAAACAATAATTTTAGATAGGCCTACCTACCTCTAACATTGCAACAGAACACCACAGTAGTTAGCTGTCGTTAGATCTTCAAAACAAACAATCAAACAAACAATAATTTTAGATAGGCCTACTTACCTCTAACATTGCAAAAGAACACCACATTAGTTAACTGCCGTCGTTAGATCTTCAATGATGAACAAACAAACAATAATCTTAGATAGGCCTACTTACCTCTAACATTGCAACAGAACACCACAGTAGTTAGCTGTCGTCGTTAGATCTTCAATGATGAACAAACAATCAAACAAACAATAATTTTAGATAGGCCTACCTACCTCTAACATTGCAACAGAACACCACAGTAGTTAGCTGCCGTCGTTAGATCCAGCAGTATTAGATCCATGCATAGATAGTTTATACATTTATACACCTTTAAAATAAATATGATTTTAAATGTCAAAAACGATTCCGTTCGCACATTTCTTAAGTTAAACTATATAACAGAAGAATGTACGTAGTATCGCTTTGACATCAATAAATATATTGACGTC
This sequence comes from Gigantopelta aegis, assembly GCF_016097555.1. Taxonomy (NCBI): domain Eukaryota; kingdom Metazoa; phylum Mollusca; class Gastropoda; order Neomphalida; family Peltospiridae; genus Gigantopelta; species Gigantopelta aegis. The sequence continues at coordinate 10,350 of NW_024535008.1, forward strand.
ACGCCAAAGCATTGTTTACGAAAAATGTCAAAATACCATTAAAATGTACACCCCAGAACAATTCTCTTGCATTGCAAACCCGTCAGAGAGAGGGTGCACTCCAGATCAAAATTATACGTCTCTCCCCCCCCCCCCCCACTAAAAATGTGGCCACCTCCACTAGAGACTGTTTCCCCTACCCCAGATGTTGCCCCTATGGGCTTGCCTTGATCCGCACCTGACAGGGAATAAAGGTAGCACAGGACTTTATTTATACAAGAACAATTAATGAGCTGTCCGTCAATTGACGACACCACTGGAGCACATTGATTAATTAATCATCGGCTATTGGATGTCAAACATTTGGTAATTATGACTCGTAGTCGTCAGAGGAAAGCCACTGCATGTTTTCCAATGCAACAAGGGATATTTTATATGCACCATCCGATAGACAGGATAGCACATACCACGGCCTTTGATATACCAGTAATTTTGCACTGGCTGGTACAAGAAATAGCCCAATGGGCCCACCGACGGGGATCGATCTCAAACCGACCGCGCATCATGCGAGCGCTTTACCACTGGGCTACGTCCCGACCCCACCGTCCGTCAGCCGCATATATCTATATCAATGGTAGTGTATGGAATTATTTCGATGAGAGTAGATTTTTCGTAATTTTAATGGGATTCCTAAATTAGGTGCTTCCACAATTTGCTGAGAATAATGTAATCAAAATAATGTAGACTAATATAGTTAAAACTATTTAGGGTCACAGTAGGCTAGTGACCCGTAATGATTTTAAAATGAGGGGTCACGGGACAATTGTGACCCCCCCCCCCCCCCCCGGATCCGTGCCTGTTCAGTAGCTTAATATTACACTTTGGGGGGGGGGGGTTTGGGGGTCGACGCCCTCTCCACCCCCACCCCCCACCCCCCACACACAGACACACAGCTCAAGTATTGCTTCTCTTTTGTTTTCAATATATTTTTCGTGAGAGCACGACTCGACCACCTCCTATAAACTTCGCTCTAAATCCACCTTGCTAAAATTAATGCACGCGCCTGTTATATGCATGTAAATACAAAATGTTAACATTATCAACAATGGGGACTGATTTGATGTTAGGCAGCCAAATCTAAGTTCCTGAACTATTGACCTGTAACCACTAAACTCCAGTTTACGGTAATATATCATTACATGTCAAATTCGTCGTCTTGAACCAAACAACATGCAGAAAGGTTAGTCCGTGTTTATATATGTATATTATTGAGAGTGTGGAATATATTTTGATAATAGCTGTTATGGCAGTAGATATCTCGGGGTTATAGTTTAAGTAACTGAAGTTAATGACTCGAGAAGAAAGCGGACGTATGAAAGCCTGCTGTAAATCATCTAATATAGGCCTACTTCCTTATTCCGGATACAGTCTGATTAAAATTAGCTCTACTGGTCTCGCCAGTAGATCTAACAGCATTGCGTGGACTCCCATGTCCAGGTGACATTTCATCTATAAATAACAATTTAAATATCGACCAATTACATTTCGCCTTTTATAACGTTATTCGGGAGCATACAAATTCTAAAAATATCGGTCGAGACTATTTATGCAGTAGGCGAACTTGTTGGTCTATTTCAACATAAAAAAAAACAGGCGGAAAAGTGCAGTAATAAACTCTGGATTGTATATTAGTATAAACAGAGTTTATGGCTATACCATCACGTGATTTTTTTTTCGTCTTGAAACAAATTGTATTTATAATTTTATACTGAAATTAGTTTCCGGCATACTTCGTAATTCACCTGAATCATTACGTATACCCTCGGCATAATCCCGTATGTTTTCAAATTCTTTTCAAATCACTGGTATGATTTTGCAAGTAAGGTTTTGATTGGTCGAATGAAAGGTCAACTGGACATGAGCTCTAACGGGCTGCTGTTAGATCCACATGTAATAGTGGAGCTAATTTTAATTAGATTGTTCCGGATACGGCCTGTAAATAAGCACAAGCAGGAAAGAATGAATGTTTATATAAAGGGAAAATCTCGCAGAAGCATATTATTAAAACTATTTATTCAGTTTTTTCTTGTGAAATGTAAGAATTATATCTTGAATTAGATGCCAAAGGGTCGGCAGGTGGGTTGAATACTATAACACAAGCACCTTAAGCGAGCGTACTACCAACTGATTTAAAACCTCCCCGTTTTATGCCTCAAATAAGATTTAAAAAAATAGATAAATGTGGCACTTGTAACTGAGATTGTACCTTTAATACCCGGCCTATCACGAATACAGACAGGGAACGAATGTTATATTCATCGACACGACAGCACATCTCATTTTAATACTAATATTACAAAAACAGAAATGAATAGTATTATGAGTAGTATTTTATTTTGTTACCAGAAGATGCAGATAAAAGGGTATATAAGGGTGAAGACTACAACACCGCATTTGACCCGGAAGTGTACCTGTCAGCATACGTCAGTGACGTCACAGGACATGCTGACGAAGGCGACCACATGAAGTTTATGATGGATTCTCTTCATCGAATATTTTCTGACGGTAACAGTGTGCTTATTGTTATGTGTATCTCTTCAGTCTTTATAGAGTAAACTTAGTTTAGTTTAACGAAACCACCTCTTATCCAATGTAGACATACAAAGGTTATATAGATATTGTAGTGTATTGTGTTGTGTTATATTGCCTCGGATCGTATTGCATTGCATTGAGTGGGTAAATTCTCGAATCGACTGGTGGCGATAGATCCTACGACCCATAACACCTCAGACGAGCGCTCTACCACTGAGGCTAGTGCAGGGCGCACATTAAGTCGATACTTTTCTTAATGTGCTGGGCAATTTGTTTTTACGTTGTCTTTATTTTGGAAGATTTATTTTGTTAATAATGATGCAAGTACTTCATTCATTCATTTGTTTCTGTATCTCTATGACGTAGGTGATACATGGTTTATATATACCAGGCGTGTCTCCATATCTCTATGACGTAGGTGAGATATATTTTATATATACCAGGCGTATTTCTTCATCTATGGGGTAGGTAAGCTACGTGGACGACGTCTTCTCGACGTGGGGACGGGGCCCACCATCCACACCGTCATCAGCGCCGGCAAACACGTGGACGAGATCTACCTCAGCGACTTCTCCAAACCCAACAGGGACGTCCTGCAGGACTGGAAGAATGGAAGGTTGACTCACAGCTTTGAGAAGTTTTTCAAGTACATCGTCCAAAAAGAAGGGAACAGGTATTGAGGTCAGGCATAGAGGGAAGGGGTTCTAGATCCCAGGCGGTAGGTTTAGAATGATGAGGGTATAGAGTACATCGTCCAACAGGTATTGAGGTCAGGCATAGAGGGGAGGTCA
>NW_024535009.1:0-13829 GCF_016097555.1 Gigantopelta aegis
ATTGTATATTAGTATGACCGCAGTATCACCATTTACTACCTAGATCGCTGATTGTATATTAGTATGACTGCAGTATCGCTGATTGTATATTAGTATGACTGCAGTATCACCATTTACTACCTAGATCGCTGATTGTATATTAGTATGACTGCAGTATCACCATTTACTACCTAGATCGCTGATTGTATATTAGTATGACTGCAGTATCACCATTTACTACCTAGATCGCTGATTGTATATTAGTATGACTGCAGTATCACCATTTACTACCTAGATCGCTGATTGTATATTAGTATGACTGCAGTATCACCATTTACTACCTAGATCGCTGATTGTATATTGTATATTAGTACCTGATCGCTGATTGTATATTAGTATATGCAGTATCACCATTTACTACCTAGATCGCTGATTGTATATTAGTATGACTGCAGTATCACCATTTACTACCTAGATCGCTGATTGTATATTAGTATGACTGCAGTATCACCATTTACTACCTAGATGTATATTAGTATGACCGCAGTATCACCATTTACTACCTAGATCGCTGATTGTATATTAGTATGACTGCAGTATCACCATTTACTACCTAGATCGCTGATTGTATATTAGTATGACTGCAGTATCACCATTTACTACCTAGATCGCTGATTGTATATTAGTATGACTGCAGTATCACCATTTACTACCTAGATCGCTGATTGTATATTAGTATGACTGCAGTATCACCATTTACTACCTAGATCGCTGATTGTATATTAGTATGACTGCAGTATCACCATTTACTACCTAGATCGCTGATTGTATATTAGTATGACCGCAGTATCACCATTTACTACCTAGATCGCTGATTGTATATTAGTATGACTGCAGTATCACCATTTACTACCTAGATCGCTGATTGTATATTAGTATGACTGCAGTATCACCATTTACTACCTAGATCGCTGATTGTATATTAGTATGACTGCAGTATCACCATTTACTACCTAGATCGCTGATTGTATATTAGTATGACTGCAGTATCACCATTTACTACCTAGATCGCTGATTGTATATTAGTATGACTGCAGTATCACCATTTACTACCTAGATCGCTGATTGTATATTAGTATGACTGCAGTATCACCATTTACTACCTAGATCGCTGATTGTATATTAGTATGACTGCAGTATCACCATTTACTACCTAGATCGCTGATTGTATATTAGTATGACTGCAGTATCACCATTTACTACCTAGATCGCTGATTGTATATTAGTATGACTGCAGTATCACCATTTACTACCTAGATCGCTGATTGTATATTAGTATGACTGCAGTATCACCATTTACTACCTAGATCGCTGATTGTATATTAGTATGACTGCAGTATCACCATTTACTACCTAGATCGCTGATTGTATATTAGTATGACTGCAGTATCACCATTTACTACCTAGATCGCTGATTGTATATTAGTATGACTGCAGTATCACCATTTACTACCTAGATCGCTGATTGTATATTAGTATGACTGCAGTATCACCATTTACTACCTAGATCGCTGATTGTATATTAGTATGACTGCAGTATCACCATTTACTACCTAGATCGCTGATTGTATATTAGTATGACTGCAGTATCACCATTTACTACCTAGATCGCTGATTGTATATTAGTATGACGCAGTATCACCATTTACTACCTAGATCGCTGATTGTATATTAGTATGACTGCAGTATCACCATTTACTACCTAGATCGCTGATTGTATATTAGTATGACTGCAGTATCACCATTTACTACCTAGATCGCTGATTGTATATTAGTATGACTGCAGTATCACCATTTACTACCTAGATCGCTGATTGTATATTAGTATGACTGCAGTATCACCATTTACTACCTAGATCGCTGATTGTATATTAGTATGACTGCAGTATCACCATTTACTACCTAGATCGCTGATTGTATATTAGTATGACTGCAGTATCACCATTTACTACCTAGATCGCTGATTGTATATTAGTATGACTGCAGTATCACCATTTACTACCTAGATCGCTGATTGTATATTAGTATGACTGCAGTATCACCATTTACTACCTAGATCGCTGATTGTATATTAGTATGACTGCAGTATCACCATTTACTACCTAGATCGCTGATTGTATATTAGTATGACTGCAGTATCACCATTTACTACCTAGATCGCTGATTGTATATTAGTATGACTGCAGTATCACCATTTACTACCTAGATCGCTGATTGTATATTAGTATGACTGCAGTATCACCATTTACTACCTAGATCGCTGATTGTATATTAGTATGACTGCAGTATCACCATTTACTACCTAGATCGCTGATTGTATATTAGTATGACTGCAGTATCACCATTTACTACCTAGATCGCTGATTGTATATTAGTATGACTGCAGTATCACCATTTACTACCTAGATCGCTGATTGTATATTAGTATGACTGCAGTATCACCATTTACTACCTAGATCGCTGATTGTATATTAGTATGACTGCAGTATCACCATTTACTACCTAGATCGCTGATTGTATATTAGTATGACTGCAGTATCACCATTTACTACCTAGATCGCTGATTGTATATTAGTATGACTGCAGTATCACCATTTACTACCTAGATCGCTGATTGTATATTAGTATGACTGCAGTATCACCATTTACTACCTAGATCGCTGATTGTATATTAGTATGACTGCAGTATCACCATTTACTACCTAGATCGCTGATTGTATATTAGTATGACTGCAGTATCACCATTTACTACCTAGATCGCTGATTGTATATTAGTATGACTGCAGTATCACCATTTACTACCTAGATCGCTGATTGTATATTAGTATGACTGCAGTATCACCATTTACTACCTAGATCGCTGATTGTATATTAGTATGACTGCAGTATCACCATTTACTACCTAGATCGCTGATTGTATATTAGTATGACTGCAGTATCACCATTTACTACCTAGATCGCTGATTGTATATTAGTATGACTGCAGTATCACCATTTACTACCTAGATCGCTGATTGTATATTAGTATGACTGCAGTATCACCATTTACTACCTAGATCGCTGATTGTATATTAGTATGACTGCAGTATCACCATTTACTACCTAGATCGCTGATTGTATATTAGTATGACTGCAGTATCACCATTTACTACCTAGATCGCTGATTGTATATTAGTATGACTGCAGTATCACCATTTACTACCTAGATCGCTGATTGTATATTAGTATGACTGCAGTATCACCATTTACTACCTAGATCGCTGATTGTATATTAGTATGACTGCAGTATCACCATTTACTACCTAGATCGCTGATTGTATATTAGTATGACTGCAGTATCACCATTTACTACCTAGATCGCTGATTGTATATTAGTATGACTGCAGTATCACCATTTACTACCTAGATCGCTGATTGTATATTAGTATGACTGCAGTATCACCATTTACTACCTAGATCGCTGATTGTATATTAGTATGACTGCAGTATCACCATTTACTACCTAGATCGCTGATTGTATATTAGTATGACTGCAGTATCACCATTTACTACCTAGATCGCTGATTGTATATTAGTATGACTGCAGTATCACCATTTACTACCTAGATCGCTGATTGTATATTAGTATGACTGCAGTATCACCATTTACTACCTAGATCGCTGATTGTATATTAGTATGACTGCAGTATCACCATTTACTACCTAGATCGCTGATTGTATATTAGTATGACTGCAGTATCACCATTTACTACCTAGATCGCTGATTGTATATTAGTATGACTGCAGTATCACCATTTACTACCTAGATCGCTGATTGTATATTAGTATGACTGCAGTATCACCATTTACTACCTAGATCGCTGATTGTATATTAGTATGACTGCAGTATCACCATTTACTACCTAGATCGCTGATTGTATATTAGTATGACTGCAGTATCACCATTTACTACCTAGATCGCTGATTGTATATTAGTATGACTGCAGTATCACCATTTACTACCTAGATCGCTGATTGTATATTAGTATGACTGCAGTATCACCATTTACTACCTAGATCGCTGATTGTATATTAGTATGACTGCAGTATCACCATTTACTACCTAGATCGCTGATTGTATATTAGTATGACTGCAGTATCACCATTTACTACCTAGATCGCTGATTGTATATTAGTATGACTGCAGTATCACCATTTACTACCTAGATCGCTGATTGTATATTAGTATGACTGCAGTATCACCATTTACTACCTAGATCGCTGATTGTATATTAGTATGACTGCAGTATCACCATTTACTACCTAGATCGCTGATTGTATATTAGTATGACTGCAGTATCACCATTTACTACCTAGATCGCTGATTGTATATTAGTATGACTGCAGTATCACCATTTACTACCTAGATCGCTGATTGTATATTAGTATGACTGCAGTATCACCATTTACTACCTAGATCGCTGATTGTATATTAGTATGACTGCAGTATCACCATTTACTACCTAGATCGCTGATTGTATATTAGTATGACTGCAGTATCACCATTTACTACCTAGATCGCTGATTGTATATTAGTATGACTGCAGTATCACCATTTACTACCTAGATCGCTGATTGTATATTAGTATGACTGCAGTATCACCATTTACTACCTAGATCGCTGATTGTATATTAGTATGACTGCAGTATCACCATTTACTACCTAGATCGCTGATTGTATATTAGTATGACTGCAGTATCACCATTTACTACCTAGATCGCTGATTGTATATTAGTATGACTGCAGTATCACCATTTACTACCTAGATCGCTGATTGTATATTAGTATGACTGCAGTATCACCATTTACTACCTAGATCGCTGATTGTATATTAGTATGACTGCAGTATCACCATTTACTACCTAGATCGCTGATTGTATATTAGTATGACTGCAGTATCACCATTTACTACCTAGATCGCTGATTGTATATTAGTATGACTGCAGTATCACCATTTACTACCTAGATCGCTGATTGTATATTAGTATGACTGCAGTATCACCATTTACTACCTAGATCGCTGATTGTATATTAGTATGACTGCAGTATCACCATTTACTACCTAGATCGCTGATTGTATATTAGTATGACTGCAGTATCACCATTTACTACCTAGATCGCTGATTGTATATTAGTATGACTGCAGTATCACCATTTACTACCTAGATCGCTGATTGTATATTAGTATGACTGCAGTATCACCATTTACTACCTAGATCGCTGATTGTATATTAGTATGACTGCAGTATCACCATTTACTACCTAGATCGCTGATTGTATATTAGTATGACTGCAGTATCACCATTTACTACCTAGATCGCTGATTGTATATTAGTATGACTGCAGTATCACCATTTACTACCTAGATCGCTGATTGTATATTAGTATGACTGCAGTATCACCATTTACTACCTAGATCGCTGATTGTATATTAGTATGACTGCAGTATCACCATTTACTACCTAGATCGCTGATTGTATATTAGTATGACTGCAGTATCACCATTTACTACCTAGATCGCTGATTGTATATTAGTATGACTGCAGTATCACCATTTACTACCTAGATCGCTGATTGTATATTAGTATGACTGCAGTATCACCATTTACTACCTAGATCGCTGATTGTATATTAGTATGACTGCAGTATCACCATTTACTACCTAGATCGCTGATTGTATATTAGTATGACTGCAGTATCACCATTTACTACCTAGATCGCTGATTGTATATTAGTATGACTGCAGTATCACCATTTACTACCTAGATCGCTGATTGTATATTAGTATGACTGCAGTATCACCATTTACTACCTAGATCGCTGATTGTATATTAGTATGACTGCAGTATCACCATTTACTACCTAGATCGCTGATTGTATATTAGTATGACTGCAGTATCACCATTTACTACCTAGATCGCTGATTGTATATTAGTATGACTGCAGTATCACCATTTACTACCTAGATCGCTGATTGTATATTAGTATGACTGCAGTATCACCATTTACTACCTAGATCGCTGATTGTATATTAGTATGACTGCAGTATCACCATTTACTACCTAGATCGCTGATTGTATATTAGTATGACTGCAGTATCACCATTTACTACCTAGATCGCTGATTGTATATTAGTATGACTGCAGTATCACCATTTACTACCTAGATCGCTGATTGTATATTAGTATGACTGCAGTATCACCATTTACTACCTAGATCGCTGATTGTATATTAGTATGACTGCAGTATCACCATTTACTACCTAGATCGCTGATTGTATATTAGTATGACTGCAGTATCACCATTTACTACCTAGATCGCTGATTGTATATTAGTATGACTGCAGTATCACCATTTACTACCTAGATCGCTGATTGTATATTAGTATGACTGCAGTATCACCATTTACTACCTAGATCGCTGATTGTATATTAGTATGACTGCAGTATCACCATTTACTACCTAGATCGCTGATTGTATATTAGTATGACTGCAGTATCACCATTTACTACCTAGATCGCTGATTGTATATTAGTATGACTGCAGTATCACCATTTACTACCTAGATCGCTGATTGTATATTAGTATGACTGCAGTATCACCATTTACTACCTAGATCGCTGATTGTATATTAGTATGACTGCAGTATCACCATTTACTACCTAGATCGCTGATTGTATATTAGTATGACTGCAGTATCACCATTTACTACCTAGATCGCTGATTGTATATTAGTATGACTGCAGTATCACCATTTACTACCTAGATCGCTGATTGTATATTAGTATGACTGCAGTATCACCATTTACTACCTAGATCGCTGATTGTATATTAGTATGACTGCAGTATCACCATTTACTACCTAGATCGCTGATTGTATATTAGTATGACTGCAGTATCACCATTTACTACCTAGATCGCTGATTGTATATTAGTATGACTGCAGTATCACCATTTACTACCTAGATCGCTGATTGTATATTAGTATGACTGCAGTATCACCATTTACTACCTAGATCGCTGATTGTATATTAGTATGACTGCAGTATCACCATTTACTACCTAGATCGCTGATTGTATATTAGTATGACTGCAGTATCACCATTTACTACCTAGATCGCTGATTGTATATTAGTATGACTGCAGTATCACCATTTACTACCTAGATCGCTGATTGTATATTAGTATGACTGCAGTATCACCATTTACTACCTAGATCGCTGATTGTATATTAGTATGACTGCAGTATCACCATTTACTACCTAGATCGCTGATTGTATATTAGTATGACTGCAGTATCACCATTTACTACCTAGATCGCTGATTGTATATTAGTATGACTGCAGTATCACCATTTACTACCTAGATCGCTGATTGTATATTAGTATGACTGCAGTATCACCATTTACTACCTAGATCGCTGATTGTATATTAGTATGACTGCAGTATCACCATTTACTACCTAGATCGCTGATTGTATATTAGTATGACTGCAGTATCACCATTTACTACCTAGATCGCTGATTGTATATTAGTATGACTGCAGTATCACCATTTACTACCTAGATCGCTGATTGTATATTAGTATGACTGCAGTATCACCATTTACTACCTAGATCGCTGATTGTATATTAGTATGACTGCAGTATCACCATTTACTACCTAGATCGCTGATTGTATATTAGTATGACTGCAGTATCACCATTTACTACCTAGATCGCTGATTGTATATTAGTATGACTGCAGTATCACCATTTACTACCTAGATCGCTGATTGTATATTAGTATGACTGCAGTATCACCATTTACTACCTAGATCGCTGATTGTATATTAGTATGACTGCAGTATCACCATTTACTACCTAGATCGCTGATTGTATATTAGTATGACTGCAGTATCACCATTTACTACCTAGATCGCTGATTGTATATTAGTATGACTGCAGTATCACCATTTACTACCTAGATCGCTGATTGTATATTAGTATGACTGCAGTATCACCATTTACTACCTAGATCGCTGATTGTATATTAGTATGACTGCAGTATCACCATTTACTACCTAGATCGCTGATTGTATATTAGTATGACTGCAGTATCACCATTTACTACCTAGATCGCTGATTGTATATTAGTATGACTGCAGTATCACCATTTACTACCTAGATCGCTGATTGTATATTAGTATGACTGCAGTATCACCATTTACTACCTAGATCGCTGATTGTATATTAGTATGACTGCAGTATCACCATTTACTACCTAGATCGCTGATTGTATATTAGTATGACTGCAGTATCACCATTTACTACCTAGATCGCTGATTGTATATTAGTATGACTGCAGTATCACCATTTACTACCTAGATCGCTGATTGTATATTAGTATGACTGCAGTATCACCATTTACTACCTAGATCGCTGATTGTATATTAGTATGACTGCAGTATCACCATTTACTACCTAGATCGCTGATTGTATATTAGTATGACTGCAGTATCACCATTTACTACCTAGATCGCTGATTGTATATTAGTATGACTGCAGTATCACCATTTACTACCTAGATCGCTGATTGTATATTAGTATGACTGCAGTATCACCATTTACTACCTAGATCGCTGATTGTATATTAGTATGACTGCAGTATCACCATTTACTACCTAGATCGCTGATTGTATATTAGTATGACTGCAGTATCACCATTTACTACCTAGATCGCTGATTGTATATTAGTATGACTGCAGTATCACCATTTACTACCTAGATCGCTGATTGTATATTAGTATGACTGCAGTATCACCATTTACTACCTAGATCGCTGATTGTATATTAGTATGACTGCAGTATCACCATTTACTACCTAGATCGCTGATTGTATATTAGTATGACTGCAGTATCACCATTTACTACCTAGATCGCTGATTGTATATTAGTATGACTGCAGTATCACCATTTACTACCTAGATCGCTGATTGTATATTAGTATGACTGCAGTATCACCATTTACTACCTAGATCGCTGATTGTATATTAGTATGACTGCAGTATCACCATTTACTACCTAGATCGCTGATTGTATATTAGTATGACTGCAGTATCACCATTTACTACCTAGATCGCTGATTGTATATTAGTATGACTGCAGTATCACCATTTACTACCTAGATCGCTGATTGTATATTAGTATGACTGCAGTATCACCATTTACTACCTAGATCGCTGATTGTATATTAGTATGACTGCAGTATCACCATTTACTACCTAGATCGCTGATTGTATATTAGTATGACTGCAGTATCACCATTTACTACCTAGATCGCTGATTGTATATTAGTATGACTGCAGTATCACCATTTACTACCTAGATCGCTGATTGTATATTAGTATGACTGCAGTATCACCATTTACTACCTAGATCGCTGATTGTATATTAGTATGACTGCAGTATCACCATTTACTACCTAGATCGCTGATTGTATATTAGTATGACTGCAGTATCACCATTTACTACCTAGATCGCTGATTGTATATTAGTATGACTGCAGTATCACCATTTACTACCTAGATCGCTGATTGTATATTAGTATGACTGCAGTATCACCATTTACTACCTAGATCGCTGATTGTATATTAGTATGACTGCAGTATCACCATTTACTACCTAGATCGCTGATTGTATATTAGTATGACTGCAGTATCACCATTTACTACCTAGATCGCTGATTGTATATTAGTATGACTGCAGTATCACCATTTACTACCTAGATCGCTGATTGTATATTAGTATGACTGCAGTATCACCATTTACTACCTAGATCGCTGATTGTATATTAGTATGACTGCAGTATCACCATTTACTACCTAGATCGCTGATTGTATATTAGTATGACTGCAGTATCACCATTTACTACCTAGATCGCTGATTGTATATTAGTATGACTGCAGTATCACCATTTACTACCTAGATCGCTGATTGTATATTAGTATGACTGCAGTATCACCATTTACTACCTAGATCGCTGATTGTATATTAGTATGACTGCAGTATCACCATTTACTACCTAGATCGCTGATTGTATATTAGTATGACTGCAGTATCACCATTTACTACCTAGATCGCTGATTGTATATTAGTATGACTGCAGTATCACCATTTACTACCTAGATCGCTGATTGTATATTAGTATGACTGCAGTATCACCATTTACTACCTAGATCGCTGATTGTATATTAGTATGACTGCAGTATCACCATTTACTACCTAGATCGCTGATTGTATATTAGTATGACTGCAGTATCACCATTTACTACCTAGATCGCTGATTGTATATTAGTATGACTGCAGTATCACCATTTACTACCTAGATCGCTGATTGTATATTAGTATGACTGCAGTATCACCATTTACTACCTAGATCGCTGATTGTATATTAGTATGACTGCAGTATCACCATTTACTACCTAGATCGCTGATTGTATATTAGTATGACTGCAGTATCACCATTTACTACCTAGATCGCTGATTGTATATTAGTATGACTGCAGTATCACCATTTACTACCTAGATCGCTGATTGTATATTAGTATGACTGCAGTATCACCATTTACTACCTAGATCGCTGATTGTATATTAGTATGACTGCAGTATCACCATTTACTACCTAGATCGCTGATTGTATATTAGTATGACTGCAGTATCACCATTTACTACCTAGATCGCTGATTGTATATTAGTATGACTGCAGTATCACCATTTACTACCTAGATCGCTGATTGTATATTAGTATGACTGCAGTATCACCATTTACTACCTAGATCGCTGATTGTATATTAGTATGACTGCAGTATCACCATTTACTACCTAGATCGCTGATTGTATATTAGTATGACTGCAGTATCACCATTTACTACCTAGATCGCTGATTGTATATTAGTATGACTGCAGTATCACCATTTACTACCTAGATCGCTGATTGTATATTAGTATGACTGCAGTATCACCATTTACTACCTAGATCGCTGATTGTATATTAGTATGACTGCAGTATCACCATTTACTACCTAGATCGCTGATTGTATATTAGTATGACTGCAGTATCACCATTTACTACCTAGATCGCTGATTGTATATTAGTATGACTGCAGTATCACCATTTACTACCTAGATCGCTGATTGTATATTAGTATGACTGCAGTATCACCATTTACTACCTAGATCGCTGATTGTATATTAGTATGACTGCAGTATCACCATTTACTACCTAGATCGCTGATTGTATATTAGTATGACTGCAGTATCACCATTTACTACCTAGATCGCTGATTGTATATTAGTATGACTGCAGTATCACCATTTACTACCTAGATCGCTGATTGTATATTAGTATGACTGCAGTATCACCATTTACTACCTAGATCGCTGATTGTATATTAGTATGACTGCAGTATCACCATTTACTACCTAGATCGCTGATTGTATATTAGTATGACTGCAGTATCACCATTTACTACCTAGATCGCTGATTGTATATTAGTATGACTGCAGTATCACCATTTACTACCTAGATCGCTGATTGTATATTAGTATGACTGCAGTATCACCATTTACTACCTAGATCGCTGATTGTATATTAGTATGACTGCAGTATCACCATTTACTACCTAGATCGCTGATTGTATATTAGTATGACTGCAGTATCACCATTTACTACCTAGATCGCTGATTGTATATTAGTATGACTGCAGTATCACCATTTACTACCTAGATCGCTGATTGTATATTAGTATGACTGCAGTATCACCATTTACTACCTAGATCGCTGATTGTATATTAGTATGACTGCAGTATCACCATTTACTACCTAGATCGCTGATTGTATATTAGTATGACTGCAGTATCACCATTTACTACCTAGATCGCTGATTGTATATTAGTATGACTGCAGTATCACCATTTACTACCTAGATCGCTGATTGTATATTAGTATGACTGCAGTATCACCATTTACTACCTAGATCGCTGATTGTATATTAGTATGACTGCAGTATCACCATTTACTACCTAGATCGCTGATTGTATATTAGTATGACTGCAGTATCACCATTTACTACCTAGATCGCTGATTGTATATTAGTATGACTGCAGTATCACCATTTACTACCTAGATCGCTGATTGTATATTAGTATGACTGCAGTATCACCATTTACTACCTAGATCGCTGATTGTATATTAGTATGACTGCAGTATCACCATTTACTACCTAGATCGCTGATTGTATATTAGTATGACTGCAGTATCACCATTTACTACCTAGATCGCTGATTGTATATTCGTATGACTAGTATCTACATTTTCTACCTAGATCGCTGATTGTATATTAGTATGACTGCAGTATCACCATTTACTACCTACCTCGCTGATTGTATATTAGTATGACTGCAGTATCATCATTTACTACCTAGATAGCTGATTGTATATTAGTATGACAAGTATCACCATTTACTACCTAGATCGCTGATTGTATATTAGTATGACTGCAGTATCACCATTTACTACCTAGATCGCTGATTGTATATTAGTATGACTGCAGTATCACCATTTACTACCTAGATCGCTGATTGTATATTAGTATGACTGCAGTATCACCATTTACTACCTAGATCGCTGATTGTATATTAGTATGACTGCAGTATCACCATTTACTACCTAGATCGCTGATTGTATATTAGTATGACTGCAGTATCACCATTTACTACCTAGATCGCTGATTGTATATTAGTATGACTGCAGTATCACCATTTACTACCTAGATCGCTGATTGTATATTAGTATGACTGCAGTATCACCATTTACTACCTAGATCGCTGATTGTATATTAGTATGACGCAGTATCACCATTTACTACCTAGATCGCTGATTGTATATTAGTATGACTGCAGTATCACCATTTACTACCTAGATCGCTGATTGTATATTAGTATGACTGCAGTATCACCATTTACTACCTAGATCGCTGATTGTATATTAGTATGACTGCAGTATCACCATTTACTACCTAGATCGCTGATTGTATATTAGTATGACTGCAGTATCACCATTTACTACCTAGATCGCTGATTGTATATTAGTATGACTGCAGTATCACCATTTACTACCTAGATCGCTGATTGTATATTAGTATGACTGCAGTATCACCATTTACTACCTAGATCGCTGATTGTATATTAGTATGACTGCAGTATCACCATTTACTACCTAGATCGCTGATTGTATATTAGTATGACTGCAGTATCACCATTTACTACCTAGATCGCTGATTGTATATTAGTATGACTGCAGTATCACCATTTACTACCTAGATCGCTGATTGTATATTAGTATGACTGCAGTATCACCATTTACTACCTAGATCGCTGATTGTATATTAGTATGACTGCAGTATCACCATTTACTACCTAGATCGCTGATTGTATATTAGTATGACTGCAGTATCACCATTTACTACCTAGATCGCTGATTGTATATTAGTATGACTGCAGTATCACCATTTACTACCTAGATCGCTGATTGTATATTACTACTGCAGATCACCATTTACTACCTCGCTGATTGTATATTAGTATGACTGCAGTATCACCATTTACTACCTAGATCGCTGATTGTATATTAGTATGACTGCAGTATCACCATTTACTACCTAGATCGCTGATTGTATATTAGTATGACAGCAGTATCACCATTTACTACC